>NW_025533181.1:0-118585 GCF_020631705.1 Daphnia magna | reverse complement strand
AATCGTTTAAAAAAAAAAATTGACTGGTCCAAAATATTGAAAACTATGTGGCAAATTACAAATGAAAATGAAAACTTAAAATTATCTCTGTAACAATCAAATTCTAAACTAAAGTACGTAGAAGAAGAAATGGGAAAACTACAACGGTAACTTTCTTAAAAACCAAATAAATTTTACTTAAATCTTTGATTTGCAATTTGTATCATAAAAAATTATATTAGCTTTAGACAAAGATCTACCAACATCTGTTTTTGATCTCAAAACAACTATGGAGAAACTATCTATATTGACCGATGTAAATATAACTATTGTATTATCTTACATGTTATTAATTGTAAAATTAATCTAAACTAATTGAAAGATTGATAACAAACATAGTAAAGTGTACAGAAATAACTAATGTACTCATCCATTTATTCCACCCCAACAAAATGAGGGTACTAAACTATTGTACGATACAAAATTTTAAGTTTAACACCATTAAATTATGTGAGCTGAATTTATAATGGATGTAAAAATAAAAATGGATACATGATAAACATGATAATATTAGATTTGAACCTTGGTCTCTCTCCAGCAATCCAGTGCTTTACCACTAAGCTACCTCATTTACTACATTTGTATATTTAAATTCATTTGGTCACTAGATTTTTTGTGCAGTATAAGTCAGAGTTGTTACCTGATCGATTTGAAGATCAGAGATCGATTGATCGATCGATCACTTTTTCGCGATCGAGATCGAGATCATCGATCACTCCGAAAAGATGGGATCAAGATCGAGATCGAAAGGGCTGGGATCGAGAATCAATTCGACTGTGGCGTCACTGCTAGTCGCAATCGAAGCTCTTATCTTTTTGGTAGCGGTACGGATAGTTTCAATCCCGACCGCTAGGTGGCGAATCATCGAGACTCGTTGGGGAAGAAGAGACAGGCAGTTGGGCGCGATACGTGGAGCAGGAGAGAAGTCAGGAGTAGCAGAGTCCCCCAACGTTCCAGGTTAATGCGTCTTCCACCTTATTGTGTCAGCAGTGGCCTATCCGGCGACATTTGGTGTCAAGTGATATCGAGTGCTCGCTTCCCGTGGCTGCGACGGCGTGGTGACCCCTTGCTACAAACTGATCATCCGGCTTTATCAGAAACCATCCAGCTTGCTGAGGCAGATTTCAACATCCATCGACATTCTCCGGAAGAAAATCTTGTCGCGGAACGTGGCATTTGGGTGTTTGGGTGAATTTCATCCCGATTCGCTGGATTTTGTGGCGGATTCCTTCCCATCCTTGGCGACGACCACGTACGGAGAGGCTCAGCGGCGGCGCCAAACCAACATGGCGGATCGGTGAATAGACATTTGTTGGCATTTTTTTTTGTGTTTTTCAATTGCTGCTAGTAATTCGTCGGAGAGTGACGGTTCCAAGTAAATTTCAGCCTTTTTTTTGTGTTTTTACTTATTTATTTATTTTTTTTAATTTTAATTTTTATTTTTAGGCTTTGTGTTGTGTGGGGTATTTTGAAGCGCCCTTTTTCTTTGTGTGTGAAATAGCGGCTGGTAGCGTTGGACAGTGGCTGACGTTTATGTCGTCGCTACCGCTGACATCCCTGCTGGTTGTGCAGAAGGGCATTTTGTTAAGCAACAGCGGCTGGTGTTGCAGGGGCTGACGTTTTGCGTCGCTATCGCTGACATCCCTGCTGGTTGTGTGTGGGACTATTGTTCCCGTTTATTTATTTTTATTTATCGTTAATCCAACGGCAATTAGTGTTGCAGTGGCTGACGTTTTGCGTCGCTACCGCTGACATTCCTGGTGGTGCGGAAGGGCATTTTGTTAAGCAACTGTGGCTGGTGTTGCAGTGGCTGACGTTTATGCGTCGCTACCGCTACATTTTCGATAGTTTTATTTTTTTGCATTCTGCGACCAGTCCGAGAATCAGATGGCTTCTGTCGATGGTGGTGTAGCTTCATCAAACTCAGAAGAACACTGCGAAGAAATAAATGTGTGAGTACATTAATCTTAAATGTTTAGCTTAATTCCCTCATTAGCTAAATAATAAAATTCTATATCAGTGATGAAGATGCTGCTGCAGGTACTCCAGTGCTAGCCAATCGTTATGAAAAAAGCTAGTGCTGGCAAACAATCTGCCACGGAATCCAGAAGAAAGGATGCAACTCCATATTGTTGTGTATGTACCTCCCCAAGTACTTTCAAAAAGAAGTAGTGACTTCAAAATCTACAACATATAAATGCCTAATGGGATGTCACAATAAAATTGTGACTGTGTTCAACAGCACTTTGAACAATGCCAGAAGACATGGTTCTGTGAGTGTACAACACTACTACCATTATTGCGAAATACTAACTCTTTTTTTTAAGAACAGACATTCCACAATGTATTATTGGATGAGTTTAACGCTTCATTCACTGCTGGAAGACAATCTTCCAATGTTGATGGCAAACAGTTGCTCGTGGCTACAATTGATAACCACAGTTGGTGAATTTCAACGATTCTCCATCTGCAATTACACCAATTGTTACGCAGTCTCAACTCGATGACCACAATGCGTAGGCACAAGGCAGCGTAGGCACTAGGGACTTAGGGAGTAGTCTAATCATGAAACATCGAAAGGTTGCTTTCTTTTTGTCAGTCTTGGACTATTAATTCATTTTCTTTGTTTTAGGACTATATCATTCAAAATACACTTCCTTTGAGTGGGTAGAAAAGGAGGATTTGTTAAACTTTTGAGTGGTCTTGTTCGGACTCTTCAGTTGAAAAAGAAAATTTTTACAGAAAAACTGAAAAGAAGTACTCAACACAAAGACAGCTCTCATGATGGCCCTTCAAAATGCTTTGTATGTATGTACCACTGCAGATATGTGGTGGTCACGCCCATCGAAGTTTTATTGGCATGACAGTACACTGGTTGGGTGATGATCTTAATCGAAGAAGCGCTTGTCTGGCAATCCGCCGTTTAAAAGGATCTCACACTTATGACGTAATTGCAAAAGCAATCAACGACATTCATTCTGAATTCAACATTTCAAAGAAAGTAAGCGTTACAATAACCGACAATGGGTCCAATTTTCTCAAGGCGTTCAGAGTCATTGGGGCCGACTACGAATGAGCAAGAACTATCCGAAAAATTCAGAAGATTGCGTAGAAGAATTCTGCGAAGAGGACGACTCGTTTATTTACATCGATATTGACGAAATTCTTTTGAGCCATGACCAGACTACATTCAGAAGATATTGAAAACGAGTCGGACTTATCTGAAGATATCAACATCAATGAAAATCAAGGATATAAGATCAAATTACCACCTCACATGAGGTGTCCTTGTCATATTCTCAATCTTATTGCAACAACTGACGTCCACAACATAGAAAATGTGTTGAACAAACGGATGAAAAAGATAGTCGATTCTAAATTTAAAAAGATTTGGAACAAACAAGCCAGAAGTGCCCAAGCATCAGACTACATCAAAGACAAACTAGATATCCTCTTCATTCTACACAACCATGATGGAATTCATACTATGACGCCATGAAATGCATCAATCGTTTAATAGCGACAAAAAACAGTGAATTGGTCGAGTGATGTATTCAAACATTTCAAAGTTATCCCGCTGACCAATCGAGAAGAAGGATTATTTGCTGAATTTGCAAGAATTATGGATCCTTTCACCCAAGCGTTGGATGTACTGCAAAACGAAGAAAAGATAAATATCGGCTGCGTCCTACCAACAATCAATCTCTTAAAAAAACAATGAAGAAGTTTTCCAGTGATAATACCATTATCCACTGCCACCTCTGGTTTATGCTGTTTTAAATGGCTTGAAAGATTCTCACATGATGCAAGATAACAAGCTTAAAATTGCCGCTATGTCAGACCCATTTTAAATTAGTATGGGTCGAACAGGAAGACTTAAATGATAATATAACCCTACTGAAAGGAGTGGCACGACGATTGAAGTTGAAGTCAAACTCAATTGTCTCTGAGTAAGTCTTGCCCATTACCATGAATCTTATCATTCATATCTCACAGTTCAAAGTATTTTATTGCGTTGGCCCATAAACTGACTGCTAATCAATAAATTTATATATTTCAGATCAGTAATTGAAGTTAACGATAATGCGTCGCCAAAGAAGAAACCGCGATTTTTGGATGGATACAGAATCAATAATCCTTTGGAAATTGACGAGGTCGACAGTTATTTTGCCGATGTGAACGGGGATATCACATTGTTGAATATTTTTCCCACCGTTAAAAGAATTTTTCAGTAGGGTGGCTTTAGTTAAAATTATTCATTGAACGAGGATTAATTTCATAATTCTTTTCTCATAGAGAGTACAACACTGGTTTACCATCATCAGCCGCGTGTGAGCGGCTATTCAGTACGGCCGGCTTGATATTTACACCAAAGCGATGCAACCGCTTCCGACCCAAATTTCGGAATGCTGGTTTTTTTAAAACTAAATGTCGTCTGCTGCCGGGATTGGTCAGCAAATCCTTCGAAAACTAAAAAAAAACTGTGCCGATGAAGAATTAAGTTTGAAAACATGAGATTGAACCGTAATATTACCGTTTAATGCCCTGAATTATAAATCTGTTTTTTACATTGTGTAACAAACCGGAAATAAACTGTTTTTGAAAATTGATCGAGATCGAGATCGATTCGATCAATTCGATCAAAAGAATCGCGATCGATTTCGATCATTTCGATCAAAAATTTGGTGGGATCGAGATCGAGATCATCGATCGCCATTTGGTGATCGATGCCCAACACTGAGTTTAGTATAGTAAAGGTATATTACTACAATGTATAGAGTTGGCTAACGTCCGAAGTTGCCAGTTCGATAAAATTGTGAAAAAAATTGGACACGAACTAGTAACAGTTCTTGCAGGGCGGCTTACGAATTTCGCCCGTTGTAGTTTTAGTTTAAATTTTTCCATTGGAATTATCTTCTGTTCCATTCATAATTGGATTATGAAATTCCTTCGTTATCAAGTAATCTTGTAATTTTTATTTGACCTCGATATAGGCTGTACTTTATTAATTATAAATTTTTTTGCAGACGGAGCCCATAAGAACAATCTGTGAATTAAGTGACTATGCACAGGGACTTGATGAAAAAGACAAACGACAGTATGTAGAAAAACTAGTTAAATGTGAAATAGATTGCCCATTATAATTAATTAATTAATTATTATAACGAAGGGCACAGTTTTTCGATAACAACGGCTTCCACTACCCACATTTGTTGTGGAATAGAAAATGGGCAATCTTCCTTCTTCCAATCTTCTTTCCCCTCCTGAAATAGGAGGGAAAGAAATTGAACGAAGAATTGAACATGAATTTAATTAGTAACCTATAAGTTGTACAAACATTTTAAAATAATTCAAGGGATACAAAGAAGGGCTTCACTTAATTAAGAAATAAAAATAAAAAAATTTATGCAAGTTTTTCGCACAAACCCAGGTGTGTGAAGAATCTGATCAGTAGGGAAATAAAAAATTCATTTAAAAACTTGTCAAAACACACGACGCAAACCTGGTGGCAGTTACGAGCGTCACCCAGGGGCAACCTCTCAGTCTTATGGGGCTGATCGCAGTCTTTGACTTAGTTGTCTGTGCCTTCACTGAGAGAAATCGAAGAACAGGAAAAGCCAAGGCCTACTTAATGGTTAAGGCCTGTAAACCTTGAATACCTGATGACGGGTAGGCGTTATCTAGTGAGAGCCAATCAGATTAAAAAAACAATGTCTACGACGACAACATCTGGCGTTCGCAACTGTTACCTCGTTGAAACCCCCCCGAAATTAACTACTCAAGGGCTCTCGGTGTTCGCGCAGTTCCCGATAGGGTTAAGCGAAAATTTTCTTAATTGAAAAATTGTTAAACGACAAGTAGTAAGAAAAAATTAGTGCGTATTTCTTTATTTTGACACGGTACTTTACGAATTACGATACAATTTGTTTCGTGATGATTCTCACCAACAATTCTGGTTTCCTATCAAATAAATACACAACCAATAAAACGTTGTTGCACAAAATGAAGGTACCAAATTTTAATGACAATTCTGGTATCCTATAAAACAAATATAAAACTATTCAAAAATTATTGAACAAATGAAGCTACCAAATTTAAATTAAAGAATTGCTTTCTTCATTTTTTCAAGCGAAACGCCACCTGGCAACACAAAATCAAGCCTTTAAAATAAAAGCAACGCCATCTAACGATGGAAAAAAACCTAAATTTAATTGAATTGAATTTCCTGCGTAACTAACAAACCCAAATATCGCAAAAACATGACCAACCAGTCAGCCGTTATCTCAGCTTCGCAAAAACGTTAGTGAGGAAGCGGCAGCACGACAAACGAGAAAACGTATAACACGAATCTGAACTACCGTCAAACCTGTGTTAAAATCCCTATTACAGAAAACGCCATCTATTGAGAAAAATGTCGGGAAAATGGGCATCGGTGGTGTAGAACAGTGTAGTACACATGAGGTCATTTTGATAGAATCCCTATCGGGAAATTACACTTGTTATAGTTACATAAACACATCAATGCAGATATATACAGAAAAGGAATTCAAGCTTTTGAAGTGAAAAGTGTGCTTTTTTTTACAGTAATATGGCAATTGAGTTGTTAAAAGAAAAAAAGTAGTATGTTAAAAAAATAGAAGTTTTATCACGATATAATAGGAAAGGTACGCGATCGTCCTATCGCTGTCGCTGGGGGGATGGCGGGTGTTTAGTATGGGGTTCAGAGATTTCCGCCAGGTTCGCTAGTAAGTTAGGCTGGTTGCCTCTCAGGGAGATAGGAAAGAACCCTGTAGTTAATCGTAAATATGTTAGGAAAAGTGAATTAATTGAAGCGTCATTTCATTCCCGATTTTTAAGGACCAAAAGATTGAAGATAGGGGCCAACTGGGAGTTTTTAATTAATTTTAGAAAAACCTGACTTTTTGGAAAATTGCGCTTTTCTAGGCAAAATTTTGCCCTAGAACGTATTTTTATTTTAAGTCCACATTTACTACGATAAATATTAAAAAATAAAGAGTTAGTTATCTATTTACCGGGATGGTTTATTTTCAAATCTATTACAAAACAATGAATAAAATATATGTAAGCCGTGAGTTTGTTTTCGCAGTCTTGCCATTTGGCTCACAGGAACCAAGCCACTGGAAATTAATTTAAGCTATAAAATAATGGAGCAAAGAAAATATATATTATTCGGCATTTCATAATATTCGAAGGAAGCATACTTAAAATAGGCTTTTAATTTCAAATAATGGATATCTACTTTAAACTGAATAAATCATGCCGAAGTTTAAAAATTTTAAAAAACAATTAGCATAACTTGTTCAATTCCAATTAATACACATCTGGTTTAACCTTAAATTTCTGGCTCGCGTTCAAATACATATTTATTGTCTGAGAAAATCATATTGTCATACGGGTTTGTATTTTATCAAGCATGAATGAATACAACAAGTGATGACTTAAATCTAAACAATGTTTTTACTTAAACAAAGGGGATAACCATCTACCAAAAGTCAGAGAAGCGTCCGAAGACCTCTAGGAAAACCAGGGAACTCATCTAACGCAGATTTGGGGCAGCGTTTTTATACCGTCGTACGAATTACTCCCCTTCCAGACTGCGTATCTTCGTATCTTCCATAGAGCGGACTTCTCCTGATAATTTCTTCACCGTGATGGCAGCGTTTTCCAGGGAGTGGATGACTCATCAATGCGAAGAGATAACCAATCTCTCTTTTCACCCGCGACAGGTCCCCCTCCTTCAAGACAGGCGACCCGACTGTACTAATCTTCTTCGATCCACGAAGGTTGATGACACTAAAAACTAAAAATCAGCTTGCGTCCTCTTGGCACATAAGGAACTTTTACTTCGTCGTTTGTACTCCTCCCGGTTGCGCTTACTTGTTCAAATGTTTCTTGTATTTCCCGGATAGTCTAGCATTTTTTCTTCCTAAAAAAACCACCTGTCTTCAGCCAAGGATGAGGCGCTGCAATCGCATTTCTTCCGGCAGTTTGGGATTTGCCATCCACTCGTTCGGGAACCTTGCACCGACGACGTTTTGACGTCGTTCAACGTGAAAAAATCCGGGGCCAAACGATTTTCACTTACTAGGGGAGTTTTCCCATAGTTTAGCTTCTCTTCTCGATTTTGTAGAAGATCAGTTAAACGAAGAGTGATCCACATTTTTTTTTTTTTGTGAATTTTAAAATACACTTTTTCAACTGGAAAAGACCGTAAGGGTAACGTATAGAAAACGTTTCTTTTTGTTTTTCAGTTTCAATGATGAGATTGTGGATTTGCTCTCCTGTCATTTCCGTGGAAAGCCTGGCTTGAGCTTTTCGATGTAAGAGTTGACTGATGAGGTCTACTGACGATGTGTTTTCTCACGGAAGTTCCACGAAGGTATGTTTTTTTGCTAACAGTGGTGTTCACATCTCGAGAGAAAATTTTTACTGATGGTAGGACAACTGCTTGTAATTTTGGTGCCATTATATTGCCTTCCATACTAGCTGGGAAAACCCATTCTTCAGTACGAGCAGTGCATCCCAAAGGAATTTCAAACATTCCTACTGGCGGTAGCGTTGTTGTTCTTAGTGGTGGCTGCTCACCACCAGATGGACAGAGAAATACAATTTCACGCTGCTCTGTTGCTGAGTAAACCCATTGGTTGGCTCCTATGTAAACGACTTCAAGACCGCGCCATTCCGTAAATTTCTTTCTGCATTATGTGTTAATTCTTGGTGTATCGTTCAGGAACACGGCTATTGCTTAGGACTTTCGAGCGGTTCTATTGCTGATACCGGTGCGGAACTTGCAGAGAGGGTGCGGTTCCCTATCTTGCTACAGTCTTGAACATCATCTTTGGAAAGTTCCAAAAAAGTTTCGAGATTTACTGACACAGCAAGGTAATCTGGCAAATTTCCGAACAAGACGCCATGAGTTCCATTATCTGTTGCTCCTGGCAGGTTGATGATCTGGAAGAGTTTGTATTGCTGGGCGTGGTAAAAAATAGGAACGTGTATGAAGAGGCGGAATGAATTTTCCATGGCTACAACTGAGACAGTAGATTCTCGGTAGGCGACCAATAGTTCGTCGCTAGAAATAGACCATCCCTCTTGGTAATTTACCATTAATTGTTTTGATGACTTTGTTGAATTTAGCTGGAGAGACGATTTGAGGGGCCAAATGCCCATTGGCTGGAAGACTAAAACCGACGTCGAGACTATCAGCCAGTTGTTGTAGTCACAGCAGGATTTGATTCATTGCTTCAAATGTTTCATCCAGTTGGAAAAAATATTCGAAGTGATTCAGTTCTAGGTCTTCCATGTCAGTAATTTTTCCCATTATGTTTGTGGTGACATTTTTCAGCATGGAGTATTGGTCTCGTAGCTCTCTATTTAATTTTGCGTTAGTTCTTGTTTCCCACAGTGCTTCATTGAAGACGGTTGCTTGCTTTTCAACAATGTGGATTACTTCTCGTTAATTTCTGGAGAGAAGTTGTATTTGATTGTTCAGTTCTTCCAAATCTTTCTGGGTCGACACCCCAAAAAGCCATATAAGGATGGTTTCTCCCCCATCGACGAGACTTCAGCGACTTTTTTGGTTTGCAAGCAGGGCTTTTTATGTATGTTAATCGATCTGCCGCGTTCTCCATTCCTTTTAGGGAAAGACTGCATTCTGCTGGTAATTCTTTTGCTGCTTTATTTTTAGGTCTGGATGCTTGATTTTTCTATCTTTCTGCTACCTCTTGCTGTTACAGGATTTTTCTTTTAGGTGCGCCGTGCTATCAGCTAGTCCAAAGTCAAGGAAAAATTCCAATCAATCAACAAGAAATCAATATATTTTATATTTGTTAATGGCGTTTTTCTATAAGAATCCCGACATTGATTTCTGCGCGTTTTCTTTTGTCACCTTACAGCACACTAGCGCCCCTAGGGAAGAATGCCTTTTAGCTGACTCAATGTATTGACAATACGTGGTAGGGGAAATGAATCCTTTACAGTTACTGCGTTAAGCTTGCGGTAGTCCACGCAAAAACGCCAAGTGTCATTTTTCTCTTGACTAAACCACTGGGGAAGACCAAGGGCTATCAGAAGGTTCGATGACTCCTCGACGCAGCATTCCTTCCACTTGATTTTGAATAACAGCTCGTTCTTTCCAGGCACTCTAGTAAGGGAAGTTGATGGATTCGGGGAGCATTAGCGGTATTAATGTTATGTTTGACTACTGAATAGTATCCCAAATCATCCTCGTTTAACGCAAAGCAATAAATGAATTGCCCGAATATGCTATCGTCTTTTTCTTCTTCTGTTAGTTTTTCCCCAAATCTTCCTTCGAGAGGTTTCAACAATTCTTTTTTTCTGCGTTTGAATCTTGGTCGTTCACCGAAGCATTCATTGTTAAAATTTGTTAAGTTTCTTCCATCTATCTAGTTTCGGCGTTTTTTTCAGGGATTCCCAATGGTACTCCTTTTTCTAGCCATACTGTGTTCGGAAATAGATTGGCTACTGGAATACTTTCCAAATCGGTTTGTACGAGCGCGTGACCAGTAGACAGGCTTGTTGTCGCTAACAGTGAACCTGATGTGTCACGATTCACGAACCTCTGATTTTGTGGAAAATAATTGCTGGAATTCGCTTGACCGTGTATGCTGGAATTTCTTGACGATCTCTTGAAACCAGCCGGCTTTCTTGTGATTGTTCTTCGTGGAGAGAAGTGATTTCTGCAAGCGGCGATTTCCCCGTCGTAAATGATGACTCTTCTGATTCGTAGTCAATGTGAAAAGCTCGAAATTGTTGTAGGAAATCATTTCTTAACAGTAGTTCAAAACCTGTTATTGGCATAACTATTGCGTTTCCTTTTATAGTTTTGCCTCTGTCGGTTACTAATATATCTGCTGTACTCTGTGGTGACAGATATGGCCGTTTACGAGACGAATCTTTGGTCAATAAAAGAGGTTTTCTCACAAATTCCGTTTTCTCTAGTAATTCGGGCGAAATTACTGTGACTGCAGCTCCAGTACTGATTAGTGCTGTTTGCAGTTACTTTTCCACACTTCACTGCTTCCTTGATTAATCTTGTAGGATTCAGGTTACAGGTAGGGATTACCGTTTACAGTGCGACTTTTTGGTTTAAAAGGTCCGTTTGATTTCAGTTGCTCGTTTTTCTCTTTTGAAATTTGCTTCTGGCAAGTCTCTTGAACTAATTCACGCGTTGTCTTCATAAAATCGGCTTGCTGGTCTGGATAGACCACAGAAAGGTTTGGCAACTTCTCGTGAGGCTTCTGCGACTCCGCTGTCGTATTTCATAATCGTGTGTCTGACATGAGTGATGCCTTTATATAGGATTTTGCTAGCGCCAAAATTCTTCGCATATTTTTGGCTTTAGCAGATAAATTTTTCTGAAAAGCGTGATCGAATTCCGAAAAAGATGTTCCAATCGGTGCGTTTCTGACATGTTCGGGTCGACCAGTCTGCAAAGGTTAAGAATTTCGTAGTAGTACCTAATAGTTGGCTCATCTACTTCTTGGATTCTACTTCTGAGTCTGGTTTCTTGAAAAAGACCGTAGTTATCTGGCTGAAATTCTTTCAAAACACCGAACGCAGACCGGGTACTGCAGGCGTAGCCGGGTTTCCTCCAGCAGCCAGTTGTGCTGCCGTGTCTTCCCGGTCATTCGGGAGTCTTGTGCAACATAAATTTGCAATGAAACAGGATCAAATATACGTATATTCAATTTGAATATACCAATATAACATTATTTCATGATTTTCATGTGCGCAATGCGCTACATGAAATTTACAAGGTAGTCAGGGAGTAACTATACTTTTGAATTGAAAAAGGATCAAATATCAGTGTTTTTGTTGGGAATATACCGCTATATCATGATTTTCATGTGCACAATTTGCTACATCTTATATACCAGGTCTACAAGCAGTATTTATACTTTTGCATTGAAAGAGGCTCAAATATACGTATTTTTAATGTGAATATTCCATTATATCGTGATTTTCCTGTGCATTGCAATCAATTGTACCCATTAAAATTACGTATATTTCACATCAGACTTAGTTGAAAGTCTTGTCTCAATACAGTGGCCTAATTATGGCCCTATAAAGCACTGCGACTCAAGTTGCGAGTGTAGTTTTAACATCCGTACAATACAAGTGCTCTAAACCCAATTATGTGTTTTAGTATTCCATTACATTTGGTGAACATGCCAGATAACATTAATTAAGAACTTCAGTGAAACACAACAGAGAATAAACAGCAGCTGCAACGCACTCCAAACATCAGAAGCAGAGCGACATCAAACGAGGAACCCTAACTTCCGACCAAACAAGGCAAGAAACTTGAATGTCACAATCCTTATTAGACGCAAATGAAGTAAAATCTAAAGAGTTACTTGCAATAGAAGAAAATGACCCACCTATTTTAAAACCACCAAAATTAGCAAAACCAGCACCATTGGCCCAAGCAGCAGAAGTAAGAAATCTAGAACCAACTGATTACAACGTAGTAGCAATCAGTAGCTAAGAGGTTATTACAATAAGTAAAACGCAAGAGAACATAACAAGACCAACAGTTATACACAAAGACACAACGCCGGTCTGAATAAAATGAAAAGAAAGATCAATGCCGTCAGAAACAACGCTAGCAAATGAATTAGACCTAGACACAACAATATCAGAACTATCCAAAGAACAGAAGAGGCAAATTACAGATCATTTAGAATTTCTAGAAACCACACTAGTAACAACAGTAACAAGACTAGCAGAATAAAAAGCTGAATTCCACCGCCAAAAAAGTATCAACAAAACGAAGATACAAAAGACCAAATCTTAAAATTAAAAGAGAAAATCCGACTGAAAGAAGACGAACAAAGAAAATAGAAAAACAGCAAATAGGAGCAGAATTTGCCTTATCAGACCTTTAAAATCGAGGGCAGCTATTAGAAGCAACCGCCAAAGTGACAATAGAACTAGCAAAAAGCCATACACTGAACATGACGAAGGCTCAATTACTAACCTAAAAAACCAGTACAAATTTCAAATAAAACAATAATCACAAATCCTTGAGATAAATCAAGAAGCGTTTAATAGGTTACACTACGAATCCAATTTAACGGTAATAAATCTACCCAGATAACACAGTGCCGTCCCAGAGACGTCCCAAACACGTCATTTTAAGACGTCTGAGATGTACTTGGAACATACCAGATTTCCAAGTTTACATTCCTTTGACGTCTTTTACGTATGGAAAATGTCCGCTTCGCTGAGATCCCATACTCGTACCTATCTCGTTCCATTGGATAGACCTTGGACGTCATTCGGACGGAATTGGGATGTCAATGGAACAAGTGATATGCGTAATAAACGTCTTGTATACGAATAGTATCCTCATTCGTTCTCAATTTTTCCGCTGCATATATTGATGAATTGGCGGCAATCCCGCTATTTTCCATAAAATAAAGAGACTCAGTAATTTATCTCCAAAAACTAAAATTTATTTTATTTCTTCAGGTACAATAAGACACTCAAAATAATCAAATTAATAAATTACAATATGAAACTCAAAATAGTTTAACTGATCAGGTACAATATGAAACTCAAAATAGGGAACTTAATCAGTGCATTAACAATCGCACTTTGCGTAGAAAATGATAATTTAGTCAGCAATTAGTAGTCGCTATCATCTTTTCGGAGCTCGTCTTCCCATTTATTTTTGCATTTCTTGTCATGGATTTGTGCACTTCACAAATCTTCAGAAATTGTAAAAATATAAAAACTGTTGAAATTTGGTCGAATGAAAGCTAAAAGAAAAATGCATTTGAAGCATGCAATTAACTCACCAATTAAAATATCACAAATAGTAGAAATTCTAAAAGCAACTTTATCCTCATTGAGGCCTACGTAGCAGAAACAACTTCCACACTCATAGGTCATGATTGATTTCATGACCCTTCCAACGATGGTATTCGTAGTTCCCCCTATCCCAATGACGAATGTCCTCTACAATAAAAAAGATGGTGAGTTACATTACTAGTTAAAGGAACTTTTATAATTCACCATTTTTTATTTATTCTTTTGAACTCGAAGTAACTTTTCCAAGTTTCTCGCATCATCAAAATCCTTCATTGGCAACTGAAACAATTCCGTAATGGAAGGTAAGTCCGGTTGGGATGGAGCACGGTTTTTCAACAGCGAAGTTAGCATGTCTAGCATCTCCCGCTGATTAGTTTTTAAAACTTAAAAATAATACATTGTTGAGTAAAAATATCCATTAACTGAAGCAAGAATTGGAGATACTCTTTTCCAGCTTTCTCACACGAGACAGAACACAGACGCTAAATCCAAGTCCGGAATGAGCGTAAACGTTGCCAAGCACTGTTTGATGAACAGTCAAGTAAAAAAATTTCTATAAATTACCAATAAACAATAAGAAATCTACAGCAAGAAGGATAATAAAAATAGCAAATAAAAAATGATTCAAAAAAATAATAGAAACTGCTTACAAAATTTATTGATTTAGCCATCTAGTTAGTGAAACGTTAACTCTGTCGTAAAAGGGAGTGAGCAAATTTCCCCACGCTGAACAAATACATGATAATAACGAACTTTTCTAAGAGTTGATAGAGAGCCAAAAGAAAAGGAATGAAACGGTCTACGGACATCGACGGGAGACAAACGAAATAAAGCGGAAAAAGAGAAGTACTTCTTTTTCAAGGGATTGGATTGGAACATCAACTGAATGAACTCGTCGCAGCGGTGCCATTGGTACGGCTTTAAAGCTCGGTACAGGACCAGATTAGAAAGTTAACTAGACAAATAGAGGCATAACAACAAGAGACAATAGACAATTTAAATGCTTCCACAAGTGATTTCAATCAACGAAGTGAAGAAAACAAAAGTTTACCATTTAAAAACAAAAATACAAAACGTAGACTAAAAAACTGCGAAGATGCAAAAAACAAGCGGACATACACATCCAACAATTAAGATCGGAAATAGATTCGGCTAATAAGAAAATTCAAAACCTTGAAGCAGACTCAGAAGTTGCAATACAAAGAACAAACTCCGAATAGGCAAAGATATCATCGTACGTCAATGAAGTAGAAAGGGTAACAAATGAAAACAACGAAGCAGATAACAAAATAACAAGTTTTTAAGACCAAGTAGCGCAATTTAGTGCACTAGACCACTCGATAGAAAAACTCCAGCAAACATTTAATAAAAACCTAATAGAAACCCAAGCGAGAAACCAACACGGAGTTCTTAAGCTGCAAGTGAATTAAGCGCTGAAATTTTGTCAACGGTAATTTTTAAGGACTTAAGGATATAAGCCAATCCGCTTATTCCCTGCATTTCCTCCCATCTTGCCTACCGGTTTGGAGGCTCATTGTCCAGAAATATCTGGAGGATGATATATAAGAGTAGGATGAAGAAATTAGGCCTAACTCTAAGGAGAAAGAGGACTGGCAAAAGGATAAATAGGACTTCTTCAAAGATTTTAAGAAATTTGCCCTAATTATCCCAGTCCTATTTCTCCAGTCCTATTTCGTTTCGGTCCTATTTCACCGGCTACCTAGAAAAGACAATCGAAAAACTAATTAGAGAACACGAATCCCTAAAAGAAAATCATCGTCTAAACTAAAACCAGCAGACAACAACCCAAAAGAACTACCAAGGGAAAAACAGCCAACAGACGACTAAAAACAAATTAGAATAACCTAGAATAACCAAAAACATTAAACAATACTACAACCCACATAACAATTTAATGCAGCAACTCATCCTAAATCTGTCTTACTAGGACGTGCAGTTCTGGACCGCCAAAGGACGTTATAAAGACGTGCTTAAGCCACGGCCCTTTTTAAAAATAAATCACGTCCCTCAGAAAACGTCGTATTTTGATCAATTTCTTTAAAAGCCACGTTGCCACAATTCACAGTGTAGCGTTGGGTTTCAAATTTGTAAGAATTACGTACACCACATCAAATAATAATCTAGAATTGCTTTTTCAATACGTAGTAATTGGTTAAGAAGAAGAAGCTCAGTCTATGATGCGGGAGTCCAATGATCGAAACTCATAACAATTATGTTTCTCTTCTGGTATTTTGGTCAAAGAGCGCGAAGTGTCGATTTATTAAACACCAAATTTTATTTAAAAATGCATTTCTTAATTATGGAAGCCAAAATAATTTCACTGTATAATTTTGTCAGTCTAAAAATACCTATAACATGAATGAATGTTGTGTAAATGATAGTTTATGGAGGGGTTTCCGGAAGGGGAATAAACATGTATGTGGTGGGTGCATTTAAACATATTACTAAAATAACATAAATAAAATAAATAGGAAAGAGTCTACTAATCTGCTGGGTATGGAGTTTCTACGGGAAGAGGGGGATACCCTCAGCTTCGGGGTTTGATGCACCATGATGGAAATGGGCACGCACCATATCCATTGATCCCTGGATCGCTGCCAATCGGGCCTTGAATCAGAAGGCACCCCAGGATCTTCCGTTGATTCCAAGAATCGAAGGGATTTCGTCGTTTCTGGGGTACCATGATCCAAGAGACCCGACAACCAGGGGGAGAATCCTCCCACGCGAAGAATATTTATCATATTTCCGCTGGTAGGATTCTCCATACTCCCTGGTTGGTCATAGCAGACCAAGACGTCGACCATCACCCGAGAACCGGATAGTTGAAATTCAACATCCAGTCTTAACCTTTGCCCATGGATGGCATTGTTGATCGTGACTCGTGTCCCTGCTTCACTAGCAGCGACTCCAAGGGATCTTGGATGGTGTTGTGCCTCTTCGTTGCGAGCTGGAGACCTTCTTCACAGTGGTTAAGCACATGAAACCCGGTCTGGTTTTCCTTTCCGCATCGGCGGAAACTCGTATCTTGCTCCTGTGAGAAAAACCACGAGTGCCCCCGAAGAAGAAGGATGTCGAGCCGGGCCCTGTGAAGATATCTCCAGTCTCGGAAGGAGAGAGGCGTACGGCAGGATACCAGGCGAGCCATGTCTTTAGACTTATCTTCCAGGGAGAGGCCAGTTGCAACTACTCCCTGGTGGCTCTTGTCGGAAATTAGGTCCCTGGTATAGCTCTGCCGAGCTACTTTCCGAAGTCCACGGACTGCCTTGACTGGGCTTACGGAGACGTCATCGGCGACAATTCTTAGATTTTCGTCGCCGGATACATCAATCCGCACACATTCGTTTTACAGCTTGGCGGGCAAGAGTCCAAAGATTGGACCCTACCTCCGCTTACCTCAGTCTGTAGAGCCCCCCATCCACGGATCCCGAAAGATATTCCCCAACTGGCAACAATCCTGGATGCTCGTTTCTGAACCCTCGCCGGATGGTGTGATGGAGCTGCTCTCGGCATATGTTCCTCACTGTAGGTTCTCTACAAGTGAGGAGCTGAGCAGCCCTGGTGATGGTCCAGATATCGGCATCATCAGTGAGGCGGTATGTTCCTAGGCCCCCAACCCGCCGGTCCGCGTAGAAAAACGGGACCGTTGCGTGATTGGGAAGGTTGCAAATAAGGCCTAGGAACTTCCTACACTTCGTGTCCAGTTGGGTAAGAAAGTCTTTCAGGACCCGATGATAGACTACTCGACTGTCAAGCGGGAGACCCGTGTTCGAATCCGATGACAGAATAATTTTTTTAGTGTTGGTTTTTTTATAGAGCAAAAAGTCGTCCCAGTGAACGCTAAAATGAGATCTTTGGTGACCATAAAAATTCATGTATTAGAGCAGTTTTTGCCGGTCATCAACACCTGTTTAAAATTTCCAACACCAGCAAACATGAAGCAAGTGAGATCATTTTTAGGATTAGCCAACTATTACCATCGTTTTGTTGAAAACTTTGCCAACAAAGCCTCTGCTCTTACCCACCTGACCAAAAAGAATGTAGCATGGCGATGGCGAGCAACTGAAGTAAGCGCTTTCGAAAGCACAAAGAAAAGCCTCGCCGCTGCAACAACCCTGGCATTAAAAAATTCCTCGCGAAAATTCATCATTAACACGGATGCGTCAGGATACGGAGTAGGCGCGATGATATCACAGATGCAAAGTAGGTTGCCCAACCAAAGTGCCACAGAGGAGTCCGATAAAAGATACCCATGTGAAAACAATCCTCGGTTTATCGTGATTATTATAGTATATCGTAAATCACGAACACTTTAAAACAATTAAACGTGATACAGTTATAGAACCGCCTAGCTATGGAACCGGCTCGGTTATCGAACTGATTTTTTCTTTGCCGTGTTTCAGCGCCACCGTTGGCCGTATTATGTACTATATCGATTTTCTATGGCGGAAATGAATGGGTTTTGCCTTTTAAAACATGCAAAAAATAGTACTGTAATGGGTTTTATCTTTTTAGGCAATGTTGTACATTGGTTCAATGACCCAACTAATAATAATAGGCGGTAAAGTTATTCATACCAAATACAATAATAATAGGCGGTAAAGTTATTCATACCAAATACAACAGAATACAATAGTTTCCCTATTCATTCTTATCTTCTAGCACCTTGTTCCATTCCAGTCCTTCTACCAACTCTAATTTCTTTTTCCTTCTGGTATGACAACAGTTCTTCTAGTTCATCAAACCACTTCCTCTGTGGATGGTCCCCCACCAATGAAGATACACTAGTATCTCACCATTCATAGCCATAGACTATATTACACATATATTAAAAATCTTTTTAAGTTAGTCATAGCAGCGGTTCGAACACGGGACTATAGATCCATGGCGAACAGCATTACCACTCTGCTATGTGCCCTTACATTCTAAGACCGTCAAAGTTTGAGGGATGAAAGAACCAACGATAGGTGGCACTAAGATCGGATGCTTGGTTATAGAACCGTTCAGTTATAGAACCGCGCACAGGCCGGTTCTATAACTGGACCGGCACTGTACATCAAAACTTTTATTGACAACAGATTTACTATGCACCGAGCGAAATACCCATAACTATACACCAAGGGAAATTTTTAAAAGAATCAAAATTTCAAGAAAATTATCAGACAGTTTGTTCCGTTGAACAGTATGAATTGAAGCAGCTTGACTGAAAAGACGCTCCACAGGAGCACTATTTTGTATGGCAGTATTGTATTTAATAAAAATATTTTTAATTTGGGGATACCTATTAAGCATCTCCATGCTCACATCTTTATCAGCTAAAAAATAATCTACCTCATTTGGTTTAATTGTTTTATTTTTTTATTGCGAAGCTTAAAAAGTCTTCGGTGGAACTGGCACTTTTTTCAGAGAGTGGTGACTCATCATCACTTAACAACAGCTTCATCTTGGTGACGACGTGTTCTTTTTTCTTTGAGTCTTCAATGCAATTAGTTTTGAAAAAAGGATGTAGAGTAGTAAAACAACACACTATAGACAGTGTTGATGAGTACTGAAGTCTACAGACGAATTTTCAGCCTCGGACAACATAGTTGCCAAATAAAAAATTGCGTGTTTGAAAAGGCAGGAAAAAATTGTATGAGTCAAACGTATACGTAAAAAAAAAAAAATACAGATACGTCAAGTCAACGTAAACGTCAAAAAAGACGTAACGTACGACGTTACGTCAAAATTTGACGTAAGTCACTAAATGACGTTCGCATCACTGAGCATATGCAATAATCCACGCTATTTAAACTTTTTACCATTATCTCTACGGAAAAAAATTCACTAAGGTGACAGACCACCGTGATGTCCCCTGGAGCATTCATTTTCAAAAAAGAACCCAATAGCACGGTGAACGATGCTCTTACAATTTTTCGACGCAAAAATCTGCTATGGACCCGGAAAAGACAATCGAAATGCCGACTGCCTTAGCAGGGGAAATAGACCTGATAAACACTAGAGCGTTTTTTTTAGACGATTAGGAGCAAGCAGAAAAGGAAGATACCTTCTGTAAAACAGTGCTAGGCCTAATAGAGTTGAAAGCCACCGAACACAACAAAAACACTACATGCTAAATTGAAGAAGAGGATGACTTCAAAAATTCAAACCAAAACCTGTTGATCACGGCAAAAGGGACTTACCGTAGTCCCGGTAAAGTTTCAAGAAGAAATCATACTACGCTACCACGGCCATAAACTTAAAGGTCATCTAGGAATGGCAAAGACGACGTCTCAAATAAAAACAAGATCCTATTTACCCAAAATGACTAGATATATAAGGACATACAATACCAATGGTCTAATTTGCGCAAAACGAAAAACGCACGGTAGCTGCAAGGCACTACTAAAAATGATTCCAGTAAGCGACTTAATTTGGAAAAGAGTCGCTATGGACATTATGGGTCCATTGCCAGAAAGTGATAACCAAAAGAAATGCATTTTGGTAATCATGGGATATTCCACAAGATTGGTAATTGCAACAGCAATGAAAGACATGACAGCCAATACTGTCATGAGAAAATTTATTAAGCATGTAGTTCTAACGGAGATCTTATCGGATCAAGGTAAAAACTTTCAATCAGGATCTTTAAAGGAACTATGCACTCAATTAGGAATTAAGCTATTAAGAACCACTGCATATCACACGCAAACAGATAGAGCAGTAGAAAAATTTAACAAAACTCTTGGTGGCATGCTCACAGCCCATGTCTTCGAAGAGCCACAAAAATGGGATCTCTAGTTAGATTATTGCACAGTATGCTATTATCGATCGGAACATATAAGTACGAAAGAAACACCTTTTTATTTCCTAAAAGGCAGAGACCCATTGGAACCAACGGATGTAACCCCGTCGAAGCTCTACCGAAGCTTTGAGGATGAAAATAACCTTTTTTCACAGCAATGGCACAAAGCGCAAGATCTAGCAAGAGCACACTTAATCCTAGCTCAAAACAAATACAAGGAAAATTATTATAAAAACATTAAACACTGCGCATTTGAAACTAACGACAAAGTACTGTTAAAAGAAATGAAACCACAAACAGGAAAATTCTACTTGCGATGGGATGGCCCATTGGTAGTCAAAGACAAAATATAACACTTAAACTACTTAGAACGGAAGGAGCAGGCAACACCAGTTTCGTCGTGCACGTAAACAGAATTAGGAAGATGGCGACAAAAGAATGAGACGACACAAGAAAGAAAAGCCAGCAAAACGAATAAAACAAAGAAACCAAAGAAAATGATAGCACGCCACGAAAACAGGGGGAAGAGAGATCACCATCCCCACTCCTGTAACGACACGCGAAAAAGGGGAGGATCTATTGAAAATCCCAGACGAAAAAACGCCGCAAGCTACAAAGAGAGACAAATTGGAAACGACAGAAGAAGAAAAGAAATTCGAAAATAAAATGCAAATGCCGAAGGCAATAGACAAAAAGGAGAGGAAGACCAAAGAAAGCAAAACAAAAGAAAAAGGAAAACAAAGCATACAATGAACAAACTAGATACAACCTTATTTTTTTAGTTAAAGTAATTCAAAAACATGCACTATATTCTAAAAGAGTAAAGAAAAACGCGTCGTTCGGCATAAAAAAATTAATTTAAGGATGAATTTAAGTATTTTATTTATATTTTTGAAAACGCCGGTATTAATATGGCGTTTATGGGGAGAAAGGTGGTGTACCTAATCATCTGAACGATACTTTAGCACCCTGGGTGTAACTCCTACAATTTTGTCATGTATAAATAACTTTTAAAGCCCTTTCTCTTCTGATAGAGGAAAAAAGAAAAAAAATTTGTCCTTACCAGTAAAAATATATTTAAGTTTTCCTAAGACACGTAGCGCCATAAGAATGCACTAAAAAAACGGGGGTGTACCTAATCGTTTGGTGGGTACTGTAAGAAGACTATGCAACAGAAGATAACACTACAGGATACAGGGACTGGAAGACACGTTTATCGAAATTGAAGTCCATCTGGACTTTGGAAATAGAAGAAAAGAGAAAACCCCGAGGCGATCCAAGCAGAAGAATTTAACTCTTTCAGACACACTGTAGACTTCTTACCCATCACCCACTAAGGCCAATCTAAATTTAAAGCAAATTAAAAATATTGGTTGATGACATACGGCAACAGACCGAATATCATTGATGTTTTACAGAAGACCAGCGAACTAACGAATCTGCATCCGATACCAGAACACAGGACTTCACAGTATTACAAACATGAGCGATACGAAAACTGTATAACCATTTCTATATCAATGAAACTCTAACGGAACTTTATTACATTAATAAAGGATAACTAAAGATACCTAGAACGCGCTATACGACTATCTCATAATGAATATAGTTTACCCAAACCACAATAATTACTGCCTAGCGGGAAATTTAACGAGTCACGAAACAACGCTGGAACCTTGTATACCAAAAGAAAAAACGCAAGAATGGGAGTTCACAACGAAAATAAAGGGAGAAAAAAACAATATCAGACGTAAAACTTCTTCAATTAGAATAATTAACAAACTGGAATGATGCTTTCAACAAAAGGCTAGCAACACAACCTTGTGGCAACAGTTCAGAAGATAGAAAAATCCCAGACAGAGAAAAAAGAGAACCAAACGAATAAATTTCACATTTCCACGAACATAACAGGTCAAAAACTGGAAATCTTAAAAGCCGAACACAAGGAATACGTGACCGACAAATTGAACGATCAAATTAATGTACTGGCAGAAGAAATTAGTTAAGTCTTTTGTAAGGTCACTAACCCAGCAAGAATACAGGCATTCCTATTGCTCAAACAAGCGGGTTACTTGAAGCCAGAAGACTCGAAATGGGACCATGTAGCAGAATAGAGAGCTACGGGCTAACTCTAATTCTACAAAAATGTAAAGAAGAACTAATCACCGTAGAAGCAAAAGAGACAAGATGTGCCTTCGAACCGGACAAGACAATAAAAGCTACACCATAGGAAAAGACGGCTGGTCATTGCACCCGTTGTCAGAATGCTTTTGAATGAAAAGTTTGTATACATAAACAGGAACACCTATTCATTCGTGCAGAACAAGTGTTTACCAAGCACTACGCATGAAAAAGCTACATATTATCAAAGATTTAATGAGATCCTACAAAATGAATGAGATTTTGTCGCAGCCTAACCAAACTAAAACCTGTAACCAAACCTAACAACTAAATGTGTTGGCTGAAATAATAAAGAAAATTCAAGAATCAAACGGAGAATCCCTTTCAGACATCATGCTCGACACGCAAACAAAATCAAACGTGTGGGACACAATGTCATGGATCCACTACATCAAATACGTCTTATCAGGCCTATTATGCCTAAGCGAGATAAACAGCCAACCGGATTTCAGCTGATAATTGGTACTGAAGGCGACGTGAAGAACGGTGAAAATAAGAAGTATTTGCAAGAACTTCAGGTCGAATATCCACAATGCCAACAGAAGGAAAAATATATTTCAAAACCAGTAGAAACAAACAAGAAAATACGCGAATCGAGACAAGAATAAGCTCGACAGAAACGCGCAATATCAGGATATTTCCTAAAAGATTAAGCAAATAAAACAGAAAAGTGACGTAAAACAAAAAAAAATACTCGTTAAAATAAGACCATTCCTCAGCTGAGAAAATAATTGAGGATGGCACTGTTAAGGCATTATAGCTTAGTACCTTATACTAGGCGGAATTTGTATATGACTATGACAAATACGAACTGTTACCTTATAAGTTACTCTAATAATAAAGAGATGTTTAGAGACACGGACACGTATTATTACTTGCTTGAGTTGCGTGTAATAGCAGATGAGAATAGAATAGAGGACTGAGACACATTGACACGGTCTTATATAACATAAGGAAAATAAGGATAAACAGAATCCTGTATGAAACAAAAGAATGAATATGTACGTATAGGTTTACGCAAACTTTACTTTAGTTGCTGAGGAGAAGCGCACTTTGACACCTGGTCACAACTAATAGTGATGGTTGAGCTTTATCATAAGTACAAAACGACTTTGGCAATCACACACACAAAAAGGAGAGAGAGAGGACGAAACACAATGAATTGATGAAATACAACAAATAAATAAATGAAATATTGAGTGGGATCTTCTTGTCTAATATGCGGTCGATAAGGTGCCTGGTCTGATTCAATATTAACTTCTAGCTCTAAGTGCATCGATTGACTGCTAAAAGCATTAAACCGCTACACAGAATTTTGAGTGCCTGGCAAAAAAAAAGATTTTTATTATAATTATTTTATGGGTATTGTTACACCAATGAAGTCTCTCAATTTTTCAAAACGTGGTCTTGGTAGTGATTTAGTGAACATATCCACGAGTTGTTCGTCAGTGCGAATGTAGGAGATATCCAGAACTCCCTTTTCTTGTTGTTCTCGCACATAGAAATATTTTACGTCTATGTGCTTAGTTCTTTGGTGTTTTCCGGGTTATACACCAACTGGATCGCGCATTTGCTGTCAAACCGAATTGGCACCTTGCTTACTACGATGCCTATTTCTTCTAGAAGACGTTTCAGCCATGTCGCTTCTCTGGCACCTTCTGAGACGGCAAAGAATTCCGCATCTGTTGTCGATAGAGCTATTGAGCGCTGACGTCTGCTGGCCCAACTAACCGGTCCTCCATGAAGCATAAAGACAAATCCAGTGGTCGATATACGTGTTGTCACGTCTCCTGCAAAATCAGCGTCTGTGTATCCACTTAATTGTGGTCCTCCATCTTTTCCAAAACATATGCCGTGGTTCGGAGTTTTAACGAGGTAGGCGAAGATTCTCTTGACAGCTTCCCAGTGACTTGCTTCTGGTTTTTGTACAAATTGTGCTACTTGATTGACTGCTAAGCAGATGTCCGGTCGAGTCATGGCCATCAAGTACATCAGGGATCCTACCGCTTCTCTATATGGCCCGTCTAAGGTATTTGAGTTGCTAGCCTGTGATGTTAGTCTCGAGTTGGAATCGCTTGGGATGCTGACTGGATTGCTTTCGCTCATGTTTTATCGTCGAAAGATTTTATTCACGAAGTCTGGCTGGTTAACGTTTATTTTCCAGTTGATTCTGTCCCTTGATATGTCTAATCCAACGAACCTGTTGGCTGGGAGTGAGCGGACACTAAAGTGGCTGCTGAGGTATTCCAAAATGCCATTTATCGTGCCCGGTACATTGCTACAGATAAGACCATCGTCAACATATATAATGACGATGGTGAATTCACCACCAGGCTGGTTACGGTAGTAAACACAAGGATCCTTATGAAGACGGCACGGTGCATTTTACTTTTTGCACACCACCAGCATGGTGATGACTTTACTTCACACTTTTGATTCAGGTCGAGTCCATCGACCAGATTATGAGAGAACATTCTTCGGATGGTTCTTGTGTTGACATGGGCCAGCCTCTGGTGCCATATATCTATAGGTGTTCCTTTGGTAGCGGAGTAGGCTGTGTCGTTGGAATTAAGTTGGGACTTGATGTTTAGATGATATAAGGTCCTACCGGTGCGCTTACCGGTGATTTCTACTTCACCGTTTCGGAAAAAATAGACCTGGCTGTCTATGAACACTGCCTCCATTCCATCTTCAGTGGCATTCCCGATAGAGAAAAGGTTGGTGCCTAGCCTTGGCAAGTATAAAATCTTCTGAATTACCACTACTTTTTCTTCACCATTTACGCTTACTATTACTTCAGCGTCTCCAACTCCATGTACATCAAGTAATTTTTCACCAATACCTGACACCGTCCATGATCCTGGAGAAACCGGCCTGTAGTTTTTCAATAGTGACTTGTGGTATGTCATGTATTGCGTTGCTCCTGAGTCAGCGAACCAATCCAAGATGCTCCTAGCAGCAAAGGATGCTGCTGCCGGGAATGCTGAGTCTTGATTATGCGATGACTTTGTGGTGCTGGATTGTTCTTCATACATTTCTTGATCAGAGGGTGGTGGGTCTTGATCTTTAGATGTGGAGGCTGGAAAGGCTGAGTCTTGATTTTTCATGTTAGGGAAGTTGTCTCCCTTACCTGCCTTTAGGATCGCTCGTGCTCTTGCCAGTTTCCAACAGTCTGCCGTTTTGTGGGTGTCTACCTCACAGAGATCACATTCAAATTCTTGATTTTGAAATTTTGATCGCTCCCCTTGGTCGTGGTGATATGCAGTATTGTAGCGATTAGCTGCTCCTCTCCTGGCATTTTGCAAGTTTCCTCGAAGACCGGGATATCCACCTCTTCCAGCTTGGTGACCGCCTCTTGATCGTCGGATGGACGAATGGTTATAAGCGCGGAAGGCCCTGGACGTCTCGTTCTTTGATTCAGACTCATATGATGCAATCACACTCTCTTCTGCCACTAATCTCCGAGTGAGATTATCGATAGTTCTCTCGTTGACTGGTACGACTGTAGATGCGGAACGCACCATTCTAAAGTTTGGTGGAAGAGAGGCTAGGATTTTGTTAAGAATTTGCCTCTCAGGAACTGGCTCATTCATTTCTCTTAGTTGGTTGGCGATGGACAAAATCCCGTTAATGTAGGATGTAACGTTTTTTTCAGAATCGTACTTGAAATTGTAGAGTTCCTGCCATCTCTGATGAATGGTGTAATCTGCTCTAGCGGAATGCTGAGAGGTCAATTTAACCCACATTTCTCTTGCGGTAACGCATGGACAGAGAAAGATCTTCTGACTTTGATCTGTGGTGGCCAAGATTTAGTTTCTGCATGTGATATCTCTCATTCTCCATGCGTTGATGTCCACTTGATTAGTAACCGCGTTATCAACTCTTATCTAGTAAAATAGACAGTAATGAGAATTTGGATTTTTGAGGATAAACTGAGTGTGAGAACACCCTTTAATTGAGATGCAAAATTCTCGTTAAAGTGTGATGACACTTCAAAGGAAAAAAATAATAATAATAAATCACAAGTATTTATGCTGACCAGCATATTGGGTGCGTAGTAGACATTTGAAACAAAATCTTTACGATGATGTATAACTTTCATTACACTAATCCCCACATGTTAGTGGAGCACCCCTCCAATAGAGTGGTTTGGGGTTATATATATACAGTACGGTATGATGTATGCACAATCAAGAATTTAAAATGCTGATATCACTATCAAATTTGTACAGATTTTAAAGTTTCTTGATTGAACAAATTGCGAAATAATCCACTAATTATGAATCAATGTATAAAAAGTGTGAACACACGTAAGAAAAAAAATCATGAATTTACCTCCAAAGGGATAGCATCTAGTACACCACCGGGAGGTGCTTCAAGCAAGGCCTTAAGGCCGAGTTGTTCCATCATGTTTTGAAATTCATATTTCCATTCCGTGAAGTTCAGGCCATTTAATTTTGGTAAATGGCTCACGTCCTTAAAACTGTTTGTAACTATTGCATTAGACATTACGTGAAACCTGGGCCCATAACCTGTTAAGGCATTATAGCTTAGTACCTTATACTAGGCGGAATTTGTATATGATTATGACAAATACGAACTGTTACCTTATAAGTTACTCTAATAATAAAGAAATGTTTAGAGACACGGACACGTATTATTACTTGCTTGAGTTGCGTATAATAGCAATGGAGAATAGAATAGAGGACTGAGACACATGGTCTTGTATAACATAAAGAAAATAAGGATCAACAAAATCCTGAATGAAACAAAAGACTTTCGAAGCCATTGTGAAGATAACAGAAGATCAGACTAAACTGAGAGAGGTAAAAGCAATTAAACCCTTAAGCCGAGGAGGAAAGCAGTCTACTAGAACAAAAAAAAACACCGAAGGTTCAAGCTATTAAACTTTTTATCACATGTATTGACTGTATTTTGTTATTGTGCGAAATATGAATAAATTTAAATGTTTCTCTGAAAAAGTTATTGTTTCGTTTCACGTTATTCATCGTTTTGTTTTTTTGTGTTAGCATAAAACTATATCGTGTTCCAACTATGCAAATGGACCTGTAAGTGATGCGAAAACTCGTTACTTAGATAAGTTAAAATTGTTAAATAGTGAGTGTCCCCATTCAATTCCCAATTCTATGTAGAAACACGAATTAGATTATTGCCCAATATTTCCCAAAATTTCTCCCCCAGACATATTCATCTATTTGGTCGAAACCAAAAGTTATGAAAACCACTTGGAAGCCCTTCACCAAGGGCCCTTTTTGAAAGGCCTATTTTAGTTACGAATCCAATGGCATAGTCGGAACACGACATAGTTTTACACTAACACAAAAAAAAATATAACGAATAACGTGAAACGAAACACTAACTTTTCAGTGAAACTTTTAAATTATTTCATATTTCCAACAATAACAAAATACAGTAATAGCAGACAGAATCAACTTTCGAATGCTGCGTTGCGCGATAAAATCCAATGCGAAAAAATATGTCAAACAGCCCTATACAATATTCTTTACATGTGGAGGGAATATCTATATATGCATTAATTATTGTTATACATGATTCCTTATTCTTGTAAAGGTGGAGGGAATACCCATACATACACGTTCATAAAATTTGTACTCAACATGGTGAAGGTACTTACCTATTTTTATCAATAATTCTTTATCATATTCATTCCATTAACATACATATGTTTAACTATCCTTTTTAGTAATAAGCAGCAGTCTTCTAAAGGGTGAGGAGTGTAATGGATTGTACCCATTATAATTATGTATGTTTCACATCAGACTTTCTACTCCAGTAGAAAGCCATGTCTAAATACAGTGGCCTACGAATGGCCCTTTAAAGCGCTGCGATTCCATGCTCAGCGCAGGAGTGTACTTTTACCATCAGTACAATACAAGTGCTCTAACCCAATATTCTGTTAAAGTGTTTCATTAGAACACAATAAGCTAAATCTAATATACCATATCTACAAGCAGTATCTATACTTTGAATTAAAACAGGATCAAATATACGTGTTTTCAATGTGAATATACCGCTTTATCAAGATTTGGATGATGGAATGCGCTGCATCTAAAATACCAGGTTTACAAGGCGTATCTATTCTTTTGCATTGAAACAGGATATTATATACGTATTTTTTTCTGAATCTAACATGATTTTCATGTGCGCAAGGCGCAACATATATAATATGTTACATCTAATATACCAGGTTTACAAGCAGTATCTATACTTTTGTATTGAAACAGAATCAAATATTCGTGTTTTAAATGTGAATATACCACTATATTATGATTTTCATCATAAAATGCACTACATGTAAAATACCAGGTTTACAAGGCGTGTCTATTCTTTTTTATTCAAACATGTTCAAATATACGTGTTTTTAATCTGAATTTAATATGTTAATCATGTGCCCAATGCGCTACATCTAATATACCAGGTCTACAAGCAGTATCTATACTTTTGCATTGAAACAGGATAAAATATACGTATTTCCAATGTACATATAAATACCAAATAATCATGATTTCCCTGTGCACAATATTCTGTATCTAATATACCAGGTCTAAAAGCAGTATCTAAACTTTTTCATTAAAAAAGGGTCAAATATACGTGTTTTTATTCTGAATCTAACATGATTTTCATGAGCGCAATGCGCTACATCTGAAATACCAGGTCTACAAGCAGTACCTATAATTTAGATTGAAACACGATCAAATATACATGTTTTCAATGTGAATATACCGCTATATCATGATTTTTATCATGGAATATGCTACATCTTACATACCAGGTCTACAAGCAGTATCTATTCTTTGGCATTGAAACAGGATCAAATGTACGTGTTTTTATTTTGAATCTCATATGAAATTCCTGTGCGCCATGTGCTACATCTAATATACCAGGTCTACAAGCAGTATTTATTCTTTTGTATTGAAAGAGGACCAAATTTCATGTGCACAATAAGCTAAATCTAATATATCAGATCTACAAGCAGTATCAATTCTTTTTCATTTTGTAAGCTACTTAATAAATTAAGTAGAATTTCCTTCTTTGTGTTTTTGTTTAGAGTGAGATTTTGTATTTCAAACAAAACAAAAAATTTGGGATAACAACATTAAAGGACTGAACTGATCTTAGATCCAACTGAACTGAATTCCCTCAACTGAACTCTACGTGTTTAAGAAAAAAGACTTTTATACTTAGTTCTTGAGGTTCAACTACAATGAAAAATATGTGAAACGTTCGTTGAAGGGTAAATACGTTTTTAGGGAAAGTTAAAGTCTAAAGAAAAAATTATAAAGAAAAGTGGGGCGTATAGAAAACGATGGTTGCATAAGAATGAATGCCGGACAATAAAAATATACAAAATTGTTTTGGTTCTTTAAATAGCTATTTGGTTCCAAAAGATTGCGTCTCGCAATCTATCAAGGTCAAAGTTAAAAAAAAACGGAGTAGAAAGTAAGCCTAAAGAATAAAACATTAATCAACTCAAAAGAACAGCGGATTGTCGATGTACTTCTCTCACTGTGTCCCGGTGGAATTTGTTCCGTTAAGACTCTCCTTTTAGAAAAAGGGCTGATGGGGCGAAAAATTCCGTGGCGGGTTGTTGATTAGAGGTGGGTAAGTTTACAATAGTAATGGGCGGAAATTGATTTGGAGAGTTTAATAATGAAGGGTGGCCAACTTCTATATCATTGTTAGAATGTTTGCTGATACGAGTGAGAGGGTTACACTTAGGAAAGAACAACAAGGAATGGGTTTTGCTATAATGGAGCCTATTCCACAAAAACGAAAAATAATGAATCCGATGAATGTCATTCCAAGAAGACTACAAATACTACTTGACCAATTAATAATTTTGGGACGACAGGGAAACGTTCCTTTCTTTATAGAGTGGGGAAAGAAGAGTGCTCATGTGAAAAGGATTTCCAAGGTTGATGCTGTGTTCTTCTTTAGCAGCAGCAAATATCTCGGCGATTGCAGCTGCAGTGCTTATCGGGTGGTGGGTTAGCGTGGGGTGTAAACTTATTGCTAGTAACTTATCAATTTCGTACGGCAAGGTGTTGATCAAACTATGTTCTTGGATTATTACACCGGGGAAAATTGGATGCCAAGAACTGTTTTCGTAGAAGTGTGCTCGGCCGTTAATGTTGGCGAAATTTTTATGTCAGTAACAGGGGTTGTAAGGCGTTAAATCTTATTCTTGAGGGTCTAAATTGTAGACACCGAGTTTGAGCTGAGGACCAAAGCTTGTGATTTCAGTGGTGATTTTTCAATTTTGTGGGAAGCATTGATAGACGCTGATCGATTCACCATTGGCAATCAATTTGCTACATGTGGGGAAATAAGGGTAACTAACAGCAAGCCATCCACTATGTTGTGAAATGACGATAGCAGTTTTGTGAGCCAGCACCCGATTTTCACACTGTAGAGAACGCATTTCTCGAGCCACTCCATTTATTTCATCGATTGTTCGGTCTCAAGCGTACTGTGAATGTGCTGCTCTACTGATTTCAGCTTGGATAATGTTGGAAATTTTCGATGTCTTCTTCCAATGGTTTACTCGGATGAGCATCGTGATCCGTTAATGAGTGTAAATGTAAGACAACTTTTTCCATACCGATTACTTGTTTGTAGGTTTTTTCTGATGAATTACAATATTTCTTGTAAGTTGTTTTGTAAACAAAGTCCAGTTGATGTCCGACGTCGAATCATTTCTATTCCACTATTATTTGTCAAATAACGTTTAGCGATACCTGTTCCCTCAAGTCTTAATTTACACTGTTGCACTTCTCTTAACGATTCTTTCCAAACAATGGTCACTAGGTTGTGAGAAATGGATCCGTTTATTCCTCCTGGCATTTCGTCGATGGATCAACTTATCGTGCAATTTGCGCATTTAGTTTCTAAAGTAACTTCTTGGTACCCTGCAGGTTTGGAATACGTTCAAATGGACCAATTTATGTTTTCTAACTAGTCCATACTTTTGCCATGGTATAACCGGGAATTCCGCATCTTCTCAACCTCGTGTGCATTGGCTTCTTATGGCACCCTTGATTGGCTTGGAGTTTTCCAACCCCAGAAGTCAGTACAGATGTGTTTCTTTTCTAGCCACATGGTAAATGAAAGGCCAACAAAACGCATGATTTTGCAATTTAGGTAAACGATTTTGCATTGTAGTCAATGTAAATACACTGTGATACGATGAGTTTATACTTCTACATGTAAACAGGATCAAATATACTTGTATTCAATGTGAATACACTATGATACCATGAGTTTTTACTTCTATATGTAAACAGGATCAAATATACTTGTATTCAATGTGAATACACTGTAATACCACGAGTTTTTACTTCTATATGTAAACAGGATCAAATATGCTTGTATTGAATGGGAATACACTGTTATATTATGAGTTTATACTTCTACATGTAAACAGGATTCAATATACTTGTATTCAATGTGAATACACTGTTATATTATGAGTTTATACTTCTACATGTAAACAGAATCAAATATACTTGTATTTAATGTGAATACACCGTGATAAAATTGAGTTTTTACTTGTATATGTAAACAGGATCAAATATACTTGTATTGAGTGAGAATACAAAGTTATATTTTGAGTTTATACTTCTATATGTAAACAGGATCAAATATACTTGTATTCAATGTGAATAAACTATTAAATTATGAGTTTATACTTCTACATGTAAACAGAATCAAATATACTTGTATTCAATGTGAATACACTGTTATATTATGATTTTATACTTCTACATGTAAACAGAATCAAATATACTTGTATTCAATGTGAATACACTGTCATACCATGAGTTTTTACTTGTATATGTAAACAGGATCAAATATACTTGTATTCAATGTGAATACACTGCCCTAGCGGAGTTTGTCGGGTCGGATCCCGTGTTGAACCAGTGTGCTTCACCCGTGTGAAGTGTGACACTGGTGAAACACACTGGTGTTACACCTCTTGTTCGCGTGATAGGGCGGGTTTAACACCGGTGTAAGTTATAAAGCTTTACCCGCAAATTGTATAGTTATTTTCCAAAGGAATTGTTCTAGTTAAATATTCCCGTATAAAGCTCAAATTTGTCCCAGTGTACTTCTCTGATTATCCCTACTATATTAACCGGTGTAATACACTAATATGTAACTGGTGCACTTCTCCAGCTGAAATATTTGTTGGTGCATAAACCCGTATCAAACCCTTTACATGTACTGGTGATTTTCTCCAGTTTTAATCTCATGCAATTTGTTGGTAGATCACACTAGTGTTACCCTATTGCATTTTTTTGGTGCATCGCACTGGTTTTGAACCCTTCAAACATACCAGTTTTCACAGTTACAATCTTGGTCCGTCTCTTTCACGAGTGCAAACAAGCTAGACATTTTCAGTAAACAGACAAGTGCTTTTTACTGCCACGTATTTTATTTCTATTGTACTGCTGAATGAAAAAGCATGACATTAGGGCACAAAACAAGTAATTGATTGACTGATGCAGTCCAGAAGGTCTAATAACCATGAAACGTTAAATAAAAATTGTCACAATGTAAAAACCTAACATTGGAATCTTCTTAGTATACCAACGACAAACCAAATTAAAGACTAAAACAGTTAACTAATGCTTGAAGTAACAAATTCACACAAACTCGCCAACAGGAATTCCCAACTGACATGCACGAGGAATAATTAAACATTAGTCGGAAAATATTAAATTAATAAGCTTAGTTTTACCATCGGCGTTATTCACCACTAAATGCGATCACCACGCGATATGTCTTTTTTCCAAGTTCGTCTGCTCTTTTGCAGCTTGGAGAATTCTAAAGGTATGGAAAGTCAAATAACAAAAGACGATTGATAAGCGACAGCAAAAGCATTCTTACTGCTGGTATCCATGGCTACCACAATATGTCGTCGTCTGCATTCCCACTTGTGTTTTACAATATTGTAAAGTGAGCGTTTGAAACGCAGTAAACATTGGATGGAAAACTATATTTATGAAACAAGATGTAGACGCGTTTCATTGCAGTGTCAAACCAATATGTTCCTTACAAACTGTGGTAACAAATTGAAATAAAAAATATGAGTGTGGCAAACCAATATGAAATGCATATAGATGTAATTTTAAAAGCTATATGCTATACAACCACTTTGATGAATATTTCTAAGTCCTTATCGCAGAAAAAGTAAACCAATATGCTGTTTCGTTAACTAGCCTACCCACGGTTTCAAACTGGTGTCACACACACTTAAAAAGGCGCAGAAACCACAAAAAAATGTAAGTGTGTGACACTATTATGAAACCAATATTCCCCGAATAAATCCCCAACACCAACTAGATGAATTTTTATGGTGCTTCAGTCTAATTCTACCTAAAGTTCATATTGGTGTCAGACACCCTCCGAAAAATGCCATCAACTAGAGGGGAAAATATCATTAAGGAGTGTCCTGCACCCGTTAGGAATGCTCTTGAATCTGGTTTACAAAAATTACCTTTACTCTAAGTAAAAATTAGGCAAAATAGTTTCGTAACACGAGGATCCGAAGAGTATCAAATGCAGCTTTCACATCGCAAATTCAGAAATACGTTAAACGAGGCTTTTCATTTGAAATTCCTTGGTTGCGTGAAACACACCCAATTTGAACCATAAATGAAGGGTTTGAAATAAGTGTTTTACACCACACCAGATCCACACCAAAAAATTCCACTAGAGTGTGATACCATGAGTTTTTACTTCTATATGTAAACAGGATCAAATATACTGTTATTCAATGTGGATACACTGTTAAATTATGAGTTTATACTTCTACATGTAAACAGTATCAAATATACTTGTATTCAATGTGAATACACTGTTATATTATGAGTTTATACTTCTACATGTAAACAGAACCAAATATACTTGTATTCAATGTGAATACACTGTTATATTATGAGTTTATACTTCTACATGTAAACAGAATCAAATATACTTGTATTCAATTGGAATACACTGTGATACCATGAGTTTTTACTTCTATATGTAAACAGGATCAAATATACTTGTATTCAATGTGAATTCACTGTTATATTATGAGTTTATACTTCAACATGTAAAGAGAATCAAATATACTTGTATTCAATGTGAATACACTGTTATATTATGAGTTTATACTTCTACATGTAAACAGAATCAAATATACTTGTATTCAATGTGAATACACTGTGATACCATGAGTTTTTACTTCTATATGTAAACAGGATCAAATATATTTGTATTCTATGTGAATACACTTTGATACCATAAGTTTTTACTTCTATATGTAAACAGGATCAAATATACTTGTATTCAATGTGAATACACTGTTATATTATGAGTTTATACTTCTACATTTAAACAAAATCAAATATACTTATATGAAATGTGAATACACTGTGATACCATGAGCTTTTACTTCTATATGTAAACAGGATCAAATATACTTGTATTCAATGTGAGTACACTACAATACCATAAGTTTTTACTTCTATATGCAAACGGGATCAAATATACTAGTATTCAATGTAAAAAACACTGTTAAATTATGAATTTATACTTCTACATGTAAACAGAACCAAATATACTTGTATTTAATGTGAATACACTGTTATATTATGAGTTTATACTTCTACATGTTAACAGAATAAAATATACTTGTATTCAATGTGAATACACTTTGATACCATGAGTTTTTACTACTATATTTAAACAGGATCAATTATACTTGTATTCAATGTGAATACACTGTGATACCATGAGATTTTACTTCAATATGTAAACAAGATCAAATATACTTGTATTCAATGTGGATACACTGTTAAATTATGAGTTTATACTTCTACATGTAAACAGAATCAAATTTACTTGTATTCAATGTGAATACAATGTTATATTATGAGTTTATACTTCTACATGTAAACAGAACCAAATATACTTGTATTCAATGTGAATACACTGTTATATTATGAGTTTATACTTCTACATGTAAACAGAATCAAATATACTTGTATTCAATTTGAATACACTGTCATATTATGAGTTTATACTTCTACATGTAAACAGAATCAAATATTCTTGTATTCAATGTGAATACACTGTGATACCATGAGTTTTTACTTCTATATGTAAACAGGATCAAATATACTTGTATTCAATGTGAATACACTGTGATACCATAAGTTTTTACTTCTATATGTAAACAGGATCAAATATACTTGTATTCAATGTCAATACACTGTTATATTATGAGTTTATACTTCTACATTTAAACAAAATCAAATATACTTGTATTCAATGTGAATACACTGTGATACCATGAGCTTTTACTTCTATATGTAAACAGGATCAAATATATTGTATTCAATGTGAATACACTGCGATACCGTGAGTTTTTACTTCTATATGTAAACAGGATCAAATATACTTGTATTCAATGTGAATACACTGTTATATTATGAGTTTATACTTATCCATGTAAACAGAATCAAATATACTTGTATTCAATGTGAATACACTGTTAGATTTTGAGTTTATACTTCTATATGTAAACAGAATCAAATATACTTGTATTCAATGTGAATACACTGTGATAACATGAGTTTTTACATCTATATGTAAACAGGATCAAATATACTGATATTCAATGTTAATACACTGTTAAATTATGAATTTATACTTCTATATGTAAACAGGATCAAATATACTTGTATTCAATGTGAATACACTGTTATATTATGAGTTTATACTTCTACATTTAAACAAAATCAAATATAATTGTATTCAATGTGAATACACTGCGATACCGTGAGTTTTTACTTCTATATGTAAACAGGATCAAATATACTTGTATTCAATGTGAATACACTGTAAAATTATGAGTTTATACTTCTACATGTAAACAGAATCAAATATACTTGTGTTCAATGTGAATACACTGTTATATTATGAGTTTATACTTCTACATGTAAACAGAACCAAATATACTTGTATTCAATGTGAATACACTGTGATACCATGAGTTTTTACTTCTATATGTAAACAGAACCAAATATACTTGTATTCAATGTGAATACACTGTTATATAATGAGTTTATATTTCTACATGTAAGCAGAATCAAATATACTTGTATTCAATGTGAATACACTGTGATACCATGAGTCTTAACTTCTAAATGTAAAGAGGATCAAATATACTTGTATACAATGTGAATACACAGTTATATTATGAGTTTATACTTCTACATGTAAACAGAATCAATTATACTTCTATTCAATGTGAATACACTGTTATATTATGTGTTTATAATTCTACTTTTAAACAGAATCAAATATACTTGTATACAATGTAAATACACTGTTATATTATGAGTTTATACTTCTACATGTAAACAGCATCAAATATACTTGTATTCAATGGGAATACACTGTGATACCATGAGTTTTTACTTCCATATGTAAACAGGATCAAATATACTTGTATTCAATGTGAATACACTGTTATATTATAAGTTTATACTTCTACATGTAAACAGAATCAAATATACTTGTATTCAATGTGAATACACTGTGATACCATAAGTTTATACTTCTACATGTAAACAGAATCAAATATACTTGTATTCAATGTGAATACACTGTGATACCATGAGTTTTAACTTCTATATGTAAAGAGGATCAAATATACTTGTATACAATGTGAATACACAGTTATATTATGAGTTTATACTTCTACATGTAAACAGAATCAATTATACTTGTATTCAATGTGAATACACTGTTATATTATGAGTTTATACTTCTACATGTAAACAGAATCAAATATACTTGTATTCAATGTGAATACACTGTTATATTATGTGTTTATAATTCTACTTTTAAACAGAATCAAATATACTTGTACACAATGTAAATACACTGTTATATTATGAGTTTATACTTCTACATGTAAACAGCATCAAATATACTTGTATTCAATGGGAATACACTGTGATACCATGAGTTTTTACTTCCATATGTAAACAGGATCAAATATACTTGTATTCAATGTGAATACACTGTGATACCATGAGTTTTTACTTCTATATGTAAACAGGATCAAGTATACTTTTATTCAATGTGAATACACTGTTATATTATGAGTTTATACTTATCCATGTAAACAGAATCAAATATACTTGTATTCAATGTGAATACACTGTTATATTATGAGTTTAAACTTCTACATGTAAACAGAATCAAATATTTTTGTATTCAATGTGAATACACTGTTATATTATGAGTTTATACTTCTACATGAAAAGAGAATCAAATATACTTGTATTCAATGTGAATAAATTGTGATACCATGAGTTTTTACTTCTATATGTAAACAGGATCAAATATTCTTGTATTCAATGTCAATACACTGTTATATTATGAGTTTATACTTCTACATGTAAGCAGAACCAAATATACTTGTATTCAATGTGAATACACTGTGACACCATGAGTTTTTACTTCTATATGTAAACAGGATCAAATATACTTGTATTCAATGTGAATACACTGTTATATTATGAGTTTATACTTCTACATGTAAACAGAATCAAATATACTTGTATTCAATGTAATACACTGTTATATTATGTATTTATACTTCTACTTTTAAACAGAATCAAATATACTTGTAAACAATGTGAATACACTGTTATATTATGAGTTTATACTTCTATATGTAAAGAGAATCAAATATACTTGTATTCAATGTGAATACACTGTGATACCATGAGTTTTAACTTCTATATGTAAACAGGGGTAAATATACTTGTATTCAATGTGAATACACTGTGACACCATGAGTTTTAACTTCTATATTTAAATAGGATCAAATATACTTGTATTCAATGTGAATACACTGTTAGATTTTTAGTTTATACTTCTACATGTAAACAGAATCAAATATACTTGTATTCAATGTGAATACATTGTTACATTATAAGTTTATACTTCTACATGTAAACAGAATCAAATATACTTGTATCCAATGTGAATACACTGTGATACCATGAGTTTTTACTTCTATATGTAAACAGGATCAAATATACTTGTATTCAATGTGAATACACTGTGATACCATGAGTTTTTACTTCTATATGTAAACAGGTTCAAATATACTTGTATTCAATGTGAATACACTGTGATACCATGAGTTTTTACTTCTATATGTAAACAGGATCAAATATACTTGTATTCAATGTGAATACACTGTGATACCATGAGTTTTAACTTCTATATATAAACTGGATCAAATATTCTTGTATTCAATGTGAATACACTGTTATATTATGAGTTTATACTTATCCATGTAAACAGAATCAAATATACTTGTATTCAATGTGAATACACTGTGATACCATGAGTTTTTACTTCTATATGTAAACAGGATCAAATGTACTTGTATTCAATGTGAATACACTGTCATACCATGAGTTTTTACTTCTATATGTAAACAGGATCAAATATACTTGTATTCAATTTGAATACACTGTGATACCATGAGTTTTTACTTCTATATGTAAACAGGATCAAATATACTTGTATTCAATGTGAATACACTGTTATATTATGTGTTTATACTTCTACTTTTAAACAGAATGAAATGTACTTGTATACAATGTGAATACACTGTTATATTATGAGTTTATAATTCAACATATAAACATAATCAAATATACTTGTATTCAATGTGAATACACTGTGATAAAATGAGTTTTTACTTCTATATGTAAACAAGATCAAATATAATTGTATACAATGTGAATACACTGTTATATTATGAGTTTATAATTCAACATATAAACATAATCAAATATACTTGTATTCAATGTGAATACACTGTGATAAAATGAGTTTTTACTTTTATATGTGAACAGGATCAAATATAATTGTATTCAATGTGACTACACTGTGATACCATGAGTTTTTACTTCTATATGTAAACAGGATCAAATATACTTGTATTCAATGTGAATACACTGTGATACCATGAGTTTTTACTTTTATATGTGAACAGGATCAAATATACTTGTATTCAATGTAAATACACTGTGATACCATGAGTTTTTACTTCTATATGTAAACAGGATGAAATATACTTGTATTCAATGTGAATACACTGTTATATTATGAGTTTATACTTCTACATGTAAACAGAATCAAATATACTTGTATTCAATGTGAATACACTGTTAGATTTTGAGTTTATACTTCTACATGTAAACAGAATCAAATATACTAGTATTAATTGTGAATACACTGTGATACCATGAGTTTTTACTTCTATATTTAAACAGGATCAAATATACTTGTATTCAATGTGAATACACTGTTAGATTTTTAGTTTATACTTCAACATGTAAACAGAATCAAATATACTTGTATTCAATGTGAATACACTGTTATATTATGAGTTTATACTTCTACATTTAAACCGAATCAAATATACTGGTATTCAATGTTAATACACTGTGATTCCATGAATGTTTACTTCTATATGTAAACAGAATCAAATATATTTGTATTCAATGTGAATACACTGTTATATTATAAGTTTATACTTCTACATGTAAACAGAATCAAATATACTTGTAATAAATGTGAATACACTGTGATACCATGCCTTTATACTGCTAAATGTAAACAGGATCAAATATACTTGTATTCAATGTGAATACACTGTTATATTATAAGTTTATACTTCTACATGTAAACAGAATCAAATATACTTTTATTCAATGTGAATACACTGTTATATTATGAGTTTATACTTCTACATGTAAACAGAATCAAATATACTTGTATCCAATGTGAATACACTGTGATACCATGAGTTTTTACTTCTATATGTAAACAGGATCAAATATACTTGTACTCAATGTGAATACACTGTTATATTATGAGTATATACTTCTACATGTAAACAGAATCAAATATACTTGTATTCAATGTGAATACATTGTGATACCATAACTTTTAACTTCTATATGTAAACAGGATCAAATATACTTGTATTCAATGTGAATACACTGTTATATTATGGGTTTTTACTTCTATATGTAAACAGGTTCAAATATACTTGTATTCAATGTGAATACACTGTTATATTATAAGTTTTGACTTCTATATGTAAACAGGATCAAATAGACTTGTATTCAATGTTAATACACTGCTATATTATTAGTTTATACTTCTACATGTAAACATAATCAAATATACTTGTATTTAATGTGAAAACCCTGTTATGAATTTTGAGTTTATACATCTACATGTAAACAGAATCAAATATACTTGTATTCAATGTAAATACACTGTGACACCATGAGTTTTAACTTCTATATGTAAACAGAATCAAATATACTTGTATTCAATGTGAATACCCTGTTATATTATGAGTTTATACTTCTACATGTAAACAGAATCAAATATACTTGTATCCAATGTGAATACACTGTGATACCATGAGTTTTTACTTCTATATGTAAACAGGATCAAATATACTTGTATTCAATGTGAATACACTTTTATATTATGAGTTTATACTTCTACATGTAAACAGAATCAAATATACTTGTATTCAATGTGAATACCCTGTTATATTATGAGTTTATACTTCTACATGTAAACAGAATCAAATATACTTGTATTCAATGTGAATACATTGTGATACCATAACTTTTTACTTCTATATGTAAACAGGATCAAATATACTTGTATTCAATGTGAATACACTGTTATATTATGGGTTTTTACTTCTATATGTAACCAGGTTCAAATATACTTGTATTCAATGTGAATACACTGTTATATCTTCAGTTTATACTTCTACATGTAAACCGAATCAAATATACTTGTATCCAATGTTAATACACTGTGATACCATGAGTTTTTACTTCTTTATGTAAACAGGATCAAATATACTTGTATTCAATGTGAATACACTTTTATATTATGAGTTTATACTTCTACATGTAAACAGAATCAAATATACTTGTATTCAATGTGAATACTGTGTTATATTATGAGTTTATACTTCTACATGTAAACAGAATCAAATATACTTGTATTCAATGTGAATACATTGTGATACCATAACTTTTTACTTCTATATGTAAACAGGATCAAATATACTTGTATTCAATGTGAATACACTGTTATACCATGAGTTTTTACTTCTATATGTAAACTGCATGGAATATACTTGTATTCAATGTGAATACACTGTTATACCATGAGCTTTTACTTCTATATGTAAACTGCATGGAATATTCTTGTATTCAATGTGAATACACTGTTATACCATGAGTTTGTACTTCTATATGTAAACAGCATCAAATATACTTGTATTCAATGTGAATACACTGTTATACCATGAGTTTTTACTTCTATATGTAAACTGCATGGAATATACTTGTATTCAATTTGAATACACTGTTATACCATGAGTTTATACTTCTATATGTAAACAGCATCAAATATACTTGTATTCAATGTGAATACACTGTTATACCATGAATTTTTACTTCTATATGTAAACAGCATCAAATATACTTGTATTCAATGTGAATACACTGTTATACCATGAGTTTTTACTTCTATATGTAAACAGCATCAAATATACTTGTATTCGATGTGAATACACTGTTATACCATGAGCTTTTACTTCTATATGTAAACTGCATGGAATATTCTTGTATTCAATGTGAATACACTGTTATACCATGAGTTTTTACTTCTATATGTAAACAGCATCAAATATACTTGTATTCAATGTGAATACACTGTTATACCATGAGTTTTTACTTCTATATGTAAACTGCATGGAATATACTTGTATTCAATTTGAATACACTGTTATACCATGAGTTTTTACTTCTATATGTAAACAGCATCAAATATACTTGTATTCAATGTGAATACACTGTTATACCATGAATTTTTACTTCTATATGTAAACAGCATCAAATATACTTGGATTCAATGTGAATACACTGTTATACCATGAGTTTTTACTTCTATATGTAAACAGCATCAAATATACTTGTATTCGATGTAAATACACTGTTATACCATGAGTTTTTACTTCTATATGTAACTGCATGGAATATACTTGTATTCAATGTGAATACACTGTTATACCATGAGTTTTTACTTCTATATGTAAACAGCATCAAATATACTTGTATTCGATGTAAATACTCTGTTATACCATGAGTTTTTACTTCTAAATGTTAACTGCATGGAATATACTTGTATTCAATGTGAATACACTGTTATACCATGAGTTTTTACTTCTATATGTAAACAGCATCAAATATACTTGTATTCAATGTAAATACTCTGTTATACCATGAGTTTTTACTTCTATATGTAAACTGCATGGAATATTCTTGTATTCAATGTGAATACACTGTTATACCATGAGTTTTAACTTCTACATATAAACAGCATTAAAAATACTTGTATTCAATGTGAATACACTGTTATACCATGAGTTTTTACTTCTATATGTAAACTGCATGGAATATACTTGTATTCAATGTGAACACACTGTTATACCATGAGTTTTTACTTCTATATGTAAACAGCATCAAATATACTTGTATTCAATGTGAATACACTGTTATACCATTAGTTTTTACTTCCATATGTAAACAGCATCAAATATACTTGTATTCAATGTGAATACACTGTTATACCATGAGTTTTTACTTCAATATGTAAACTGCATGGAATATACTTGTATTCAATGTGAATACACTGTTATACCATGAGTTTTTACTTCTATATGTAAACAGCATTAAATATACTTGTATTCAATGTGAATACACTGTTATACCATGAGTTTTTTCTTCTATATGTAAACTGCATGGAATATACTTGTATTCAATGTGAATACACTGTTATACCATGAGTTTTTACTTCTATATGTAAACTGCATGGAATATACTTGTATTCAATGTGAATACACTGTTATACCATGGGTTTTTACTTCTATATGTAAACTGCATGGAATATTCTTGTATTCAATGTGAATACACTGTTATACCATTAGTTTTTACTTCTATATAAAAACAGCATCAAAAATACTTGTATTCAATGTGAATACACTGTTATACCATGACTTTTTACTTCTATATGTAAACTGCATGGAATATACTTGTATTCAATGTGAATACACTGTTATATCATGAGTTTTTACTTCTATATGTAAACTGCATGGAATATACTTGTATTCAATGTGAATACACTGTTATACCATGAGTTTTTACTTCTATATGTAAACAGCATCAAATATACTTGTATTCAATGTGAATACACTGTTATACCATGAGTTTTTACTTCTATATGTAAACTGCATGGAATATACTTGTATTCAATGTGAATACACTGTTATACCATGAGTTTTTACTTCTATATGTAAACAGCATCAAATATACTTGTATTCAATGTTAATACTCTGTTATACCATGAGTTTTTACTTCTATATGTAAACTGCATGGAATATACTTGTATTCAATGTGAATACACTGTTATACCATGAGTTTTTACTTCTATATGTAAACTGCATGGAATATTCTTGTATTCAATGTGAATACACTGTTATACCATGAGTTTTTACTTCTATATGTAAACAGCATCAAATATACTTGTATTCAATGTGAATACACTGTTATACCATGAGTTTTTACTTCTATATGTAAACTGCATGGAATATACTTGCATTCAATGTGAATACACTGTTATACCATGAGTTTTTACTTCAATATGTAAACAGAATTAAATATACTTGTATTCAATGTGAATACACTGTTATACCATGAGTTTTTACTTCTATATGTAAACTGCATGGAATATACTTGTATTCAATGTGAATACACTGTTATACCATGAGTTTTTACATCAATATGTAAACAGCATCAAATATACTTGTATTCAATGTGAATACACTGTTATACCATGAGTTTTTACTTCTATATGTAAACTGCATGGAATATTCTTGTATTCAATGTGAATACACTGTTATACCATGAGTTTTTACTTCTATATGTAAACTGCATGGAATATACTTGTATTCAATGTGAATACACTGTTATACCATGAGTTTTTACTTCTATATGTAAAGAGCATCAAATATACTTGTATTCAATGTGAATACACTGTTATACCATGAGTTTTTACTTCTATATGTAAACTGCATGGAATATACTTGTATTCAATGTGAATACACTGTTATACCATGAGTTTTTACTTCTATATGTAAACTGCATGGAATATACTTGTATTCAATGTGAATACACTGTTATACCATGAGTTTTTACTTCTATATGTAAACAGCATCAAATATACTTGTATTCAATGTGAATACACTGTTATACCATGAGTTTTTACTTCTATATGTAAACAGCATCAAATATACTTGTATTCAATGTGAATACACTGTTATACCATGAGTTTTTACTTCTATATGTAAACTGCATGGAATATACTTGTATTCAATGTGAATACACTGTTATACCATGTGTTTTTACTTCTATATGTAAACTGCATGGAATATACTTGTATTCAATGTGAATACACTGTTATACCATGAGTTTTTACTTCTATATGTAAACAGCATCAAATATACTTGTATTCAATGTGAATACTCTGTTATACCATGAGTTTTTACTTCTATATGTAAACTGCATGGAATATAATTGTATTCAATGTGAATACACTGTTATACCACGAGTTTTTACTTCTATATGTAAACAGCATCAAATATACTTGTATTCGAGGTGAATACATGGTTATACCATGAGTTTTTACTTCGATATGTAAACAGCATCAAATATACTTGTATTCAATGTGAATACACTGTTATACCATGAGTTTTTACTTCTATATGTAAACTGCATGGAATATACTTGTATTCAATGTGAATACACTGTTATACCATGAGTTTTTACTTCTATATGTAAACAGCATCAAATATACTTGTATTCAATGTTAATACTATGTTATACCATGAGTTTTTACTTCTATATGTAAACTGCATGGAATATACTTGTATTCAATGTGAATACACTGTTATACCATGAGTTTTTACTTCTATATGTAAACTGCATGGAATATTCTTGTATTCAATGTGAATACACTGTTATACCATGAGTTTTTACTTCTATATGTAAACAGCATCAAATATACTTGTATTCAATGTGAATACACTGTTATACCATGAGTTTTTACTTCTATATGTAAACTGCATGGAATATACTTGCATTCAATGTGAATACACTGTTATACCATGAGTTTTTACTTCAATATGTAAACAGAATTAAATATACTTGTATTCAATGTGAATACACTGTTATACCATGAGTTTTTACTTCTATATGTAAACTGCATGGAATATTCTTGTATTCAATGTGAATACACTGTTATACCATGAGTTTTTACTTATATGTAAACTGCATGGAATATACTTGTATTCAATGTGAATACACTGTTATACCACGAGTTTTTACTTCTATATGTAAACAGCATCAAATATACTTGTATTCGATGTGAATACATGGTTATACCATGAGTTTTTACTTCGATATGTAAACAGCATCAAATATACTTGTATTCAATGTGAATACACTGTTATACCATGAGTTTTTACTTCTATATGTAAACTGCATGGAATATACTTGTATTCAATGTGAATACACTGTTATACCATGAGTTTTTACTTCTATATGTAAACAGCATCAAATATACTTGTATTCAATGTTAATACTCTGTTATACCATGAGTTTTTACTTCTATATGTAAACTGCATGGAATATACTTGTATTCAATGTGAATACACTGTTATACCATGAGTTTTTACTTCTATATGTAAACTGCATGGAATATTCTTGTATTCAATGTGAATACACTGTTATACCATGAGTTTTTACTTCTATATGTAAACAGCATCAAATATACTTGTATTCAATGTGAATACACTGTTATACCATGAGTTTTTACTTCTATATGTAAACTGCATGGAATATACTTGTATTCAATGTGAATACACTGTTATACCATGAGTTTTTACTTCTATATGTAAACAGCATCAAATATACTTGTATTCAATGTGAATACACTGTTATACCATGAGTTTTTACTTCTATATGTAAACTGCATGGAATATACTTGCATTCAATGTGAATACACTGTTATACCATGAGTTTTTACTTCTATATGTAAACAGCATCAAATATACTTGTATTCAATGTGAATACTCTGTTATACCATGAGTTTTTACTTCTATATGTAAACTGCATGGAATATACTTGTATTCAATGTGAATACACTGTTCTACCATGAGTTTTTACTTCTATATGTAAACAGCATTAAATATACTTGAATTCAATGTGAATACACTGTTATACCATGAGTTTTTACTTCTATATGTAAACTGCATGGAATATACTTGTATTCAATGTGAATACACTGTTGTACCATGACGTTTTACTTCTATATGTAAACAGCATCAAATATACTTGTATTCCATGTGAATACATGGTTATACCATGAGTTTTTACTTCGATATGTAAACAGCATCAAATATACTTGTATTCAATGTGAATACACTGTTATACCATGAGTTTTTACTTCTATATGTAAACTGCATGGAATATACTTGTATTCAATGTGAATACACTGTTATACCATGAGTTTTTACTTCTATATGTAAAGAGCATCAAATATACTTGTATTCAATGTGAATACACTGTTATACCATGAGTTTTTACTTCTATATGTAAACTGCATGGAATATACTTGTATTCAATGTGAATACACTGTTATACCATGAGTTTTTACTTCTATATGTAAACTGCATGGAATATACTTGTATTCAATGTGAATACACTGTTATACCATGAGTTTTTACTTCTATATGTAAACAGCATCAAATATACTTGTATTCAATGTGAATACACTGTTATACCATGAGTTTTTACTTCTATATGTAAACAGCATCAAATATACTTGTATTCAATGTGAATACACTGTTATACCATGAGTTTTTACTTCAATATGTAAACAGAATTAAATATACTTGTATTCAATGTGAATACACTGTTATACCATGTGTTTTTACTTCTATATGTAAACTGCATGGAATATACTTCTATTCAATGTGAATACACTGTTATACCATGAGTTTTTACTTCTATATGTAAACAGCATCAAATATACTTGTATTCAATGTGAATACTCTGTTATACCATGAGTTTTTACTTCTATATGTAAACTGCATGGAATATACTTGTATTCAATGTGAATACACTGTTATACCACGAGTTTTTACTTCTATATGTAAACAGCATCAAATATACTTGTATTCGATGTGAATACATGGTTATACCATGAGTGTTTACTTCGATATGTAAACAGCATTAAATATACTTGTATTCAATGTGAATACACTGTTATACCATGAGTTTTTACTTCTATATGTAAACTGCATGGAATATACTTGTATTCAATGTGAATACACTGTTATACCATGAGTTTTTACTTCTATATGTAAACAGCATCAAATATACTTGTATTCAATGTGAATACACTGTTATACCATGAGTTTTTACTTCTATATGTAAACTGCATGGAATATACTTGTATTCAATGTGAATACACTGTTATACCATGAGTTTTTACTTCTATATGTAAACTGCATGGAATATTCTTGTATTCAATGTGAATACACTGTTATACCATGAGTTTTTACTTCTATATGTAAACAGCATCAAATATACTTGTATTCAATGTGAATACACTGTTATACCATGAGTTTTTACTTCTATAAGTAAACTGCATGGAATATACTTGTATTCAATGTGAATACACTGTTATACCATGAGTTTTTACTTCTATATGTAAACAGCATCAAATATACTTGTATTCAATGTTAATACTCTGTTATACCATGAGTTTTTACTTCTATATGTAAACTGCATGGAATATACTTGTATTCAATGTGAATACACTGTTATACCATGAGTTTTTACTTCTATATGTAAACTGCATGGAATATTCTTGTATTCAATGTGAATACACTGTTATACCATGAGTTTTTACTTCTATATGTAAACAGCATCAAATATACTTGTATTCAATGTGAATACACTGTTATACCATGAGTTTTTACTTCTATATGTAAACAGCATCAAATATACTTGTATTCAATGTTAATACTCTGTTATACCATGAGTTTTTACTTCTATATGTAAACTGCATGGAATATACTTGTATTCAATGTGAATACACTGTTATACCATGAGTTTTTACTTCTATATGTAAACTGCATGGAATATTCTTGTATTCAATGTGAATACACTGTTATACCATGAGTTTTTACTTCTATATGTAAACAGCATCAAATATACTTGTATTCAATGTGAATACACTGTTATACCATGAGTTTTTACTTCTATATGTAAACTGCATGGAATATACTTGCATTCAATGTGAATACACTGTTATACCATGAGTTTTTACTTCTATATGTAAACAGCATCAAATATACTTGTATTCAATGTGAATACACTGTTATACCATGAGTTTTTACTTCTATATGTAAACTGCATGGAATATACTTGCATTCAATGTGAATACACTGTTATACCATGAGTTTTTACTTAAATATGTAAACAGAATTAAATATACTTGTATTCAATGTGAATACACTGTTATACCATGAGTTTTTACTTCTATATGTAAACTGCATGGAATATACTTGTATTCAATGTGAATACACTGTTATACCATGAGTTTTTACATCAATATGTAAACAGCATCAAATATACTTGTATTCAATGTGAATACACTGTTATACCATGAGTTTTTACTTCTATATGTAAACTGCATGGAATATTCTTGTATTCAATGTGAATACACTGTTATACCATGAGTTTTTACTTCTATATGTAAACTGCATGGAATATACTTGTATTCAATGTGAATACACTGTTATACCATGAGTTTTTACTTCTATATGTAAAGAGCATCAAATATACTTGTATTCAATGTGAATGCACTGTTATACCATGAGTTTTTACTTCTATATGTAAACTGCATGGAATATACTTGTATTCAATGTGAATACACTGTTATACCATGAGTTTTTACTTCTATATGTAAACTGCATGGAATATACTTGTATTCAATGTGAATACACTGTTATACCATGAGTTTTTACTTCTATATGTAAACAGCATCAAATATACTTGTATTCAATGTGAATACACTGTTATACCATGAGTTTTTACTTCTATATGTAAACAGCATCAAATATACTTGTATTCAATGTGAATACACTGTTATACCATGAGTTTTTACTTCAATATGTAAACAGAATTAAATATACTTGTATTCAATGTGAATACACTGTTATACCATGAGTTTTTACTTCTATATGTAAACTGCATGGAATATACTTGTATTCAATGTGAATACACTGTTATACCATGAGTTTTTACTTCTATATGTAAACAGCATCAAATATACTTGTATTCAATGTGAATACTCTGTTATACCATGAGTTTTTACTTCTATATGTAAACTGCATGGAATATACTTGTATTCAATGTGAATACACTGTTATACCACGAGTTTTTACTTCTATATGTAAACAGCATCAAATATACTTGTATTCGATGTGAATACATGGTTATACCATGAGTTTTTACTTCGATATGTAAACAGCATCAAATATACTTGTATTCAATGTGAATACACTGTTATACCATGAGTTTTTACTTCTATATGTAAACTGCATGGAATATACTTGTATTCAATGTGAATACACTGTTATACCATGAGTTTTTACTTCTATATGTAAACAGCATCAAATATACTTGTATTCAATGTTAATACTCTGTTATACCATGAGTTTTTACTTCTATATGTAAACTGCATGGAATATACTTGTATTCAATGTGAATACACTGTTATACCATGAGGTTTTACTTCTATATGTAAACTGCATGGAATATTCTTGTATTCAATGTGAATACACTGTTATACCATGAGTTTTTACTTCTATATGTAAACAGCATCAAATATACTTGTATTCAATGTGAATACACTGTTATACCATGAATTTTTACTTCTATATGTAAACTGCATGGAATATACTTGTATTCAATGTGAATACACTGTTATACCATGAGTTTTTACTTCTATATGTAAACAGCATCAAATATACTTGTATTCAATGTGAATACACTGTTATACCATGAGTTTTTACTTCTATATGTAAACTGCATGGAATATACTTGCATTCAATGTGAATACACTGTTATACCATGAGTTTTTACTTCTATATGTAAACAGCATCAAATATACTTGTATTCAATGTGAATACTCTGTTATACCATGAGTTTTTACTTCTATATGTAAACTGCATGGAATATACTTGTATTCAATGTGAATAAACTGTTCTACCATGAGTTTTTACTTCTATATGTAAACAGCATTAAATATACTTGAATTCAATGTGAATACACTGTTATACCATGAGTTTTTACTTCTATATGTAAACTGCATGGAATATACTTGTATTCAATGTGAATACACTGTTGTACCATGACTTTTTACTTCTATATGTAAACAGCATCAAATATACTTGTATTCCATGTGAATACATGGTTATACCATGAGTTTTTACTTCGATATGTAAACAGCATCAAATATTCTTGTATTCAATGTGAATACACTGTTATACCATGAGTTTTTACTTCTATATGTAAACTGCATGGAATATACTTGTATTCAATGTGAATACACTGTTATACCATGAGTTTTTACTTCTATATGTAAACAGTATCAAATATACTTGTATTCAATGTGAATACTCGGTTATACCATGAGTTTTTACTTCTATATGTAAACTGCATGGAATATTCTTGTATTCAATGTGAATACACTGTTATACCATTCGTTTTTACTTCTATATGTAAACAGCATCAAATATACTTGTATTCAATGTGAATACTCTGTTATACCATGAGTTTTTACTTCTATATGTAAACTGCATGGAATATACTTGTATTCAATGTGAATACACTGTTATACCATGAATTTTTACTTCTATATGTAAACTGCATGGAATATTCTTGTATTCAATGTGAATACACTGTTATACCATGAGTTTTTACTTCTATATGTAAACAGCATCAAATATACTTGTATTCAATATGAATACACTGTTATACCATGAGTTTTTACTTCTATATGTAAACTGCATGGAATATACATGCATTCAATGTGAATACACTGTTATACCATGAGTTTTTACTTCTATATTTAAACAGCATCAAATATACTTGTATTCAATGTGAATACACTGTTATACCATGAGTTTTTACTTCTATATGTAAACAGCATTAAATATACTTGTATTCAATGTGAATACACTGTTATACCATGAGTTTTTACTTCTATATGTAAACTGCATGGAATATACTTGTATTCAATGTGAATACACTGTTATACCATGAGTTTTTACTTCTATATGTAAACAGCATCAAATATACTTGTATTCGATGTGAATACATGGTTATAGTATGAGTTTTTACTTCGATATGTAAACAGCATCAAATATACTTGTATTCAATGTGAATACACTGTTATACCATGAGTTTTTACTTCTATATGTAAACTGCATGGAATATACTTGTATTCAATGTGAATACTCTGTTATACCATGAGTTTTTACTTCTATATGTAACTTGCATGGAATATACTTGTATTCAATGTGAATACACTGTTATACCATGAGTTTTTACTTCTATATGTAAACAGCATCAAATATACTTGTATTCAATGTGAATACACTTTTATACCATGAGTTTTTACTTCTATATGTAAACTGCATGGAATATACTTGTATTCAATGTGAATACACTGTTATACCATGGGTTTTTAATTCAATATGTAAACTGCATGGAATATACTTGTATTCAATGTGAATACACTGTTATACCATTAGTTTTTACTCTCATATGTAAACAGCATCAAATATACTTGTATTCAATGTGAATACACTGTTATACCATGAGTTTTTACTTCTATATGTAAACAGCATCAAATATACTTGTATTCAATGTGAATACACTGTTATACCATGAGTTTTTACTTCTATATGTAAACAGCATCAAATATACTTGTATTCAATGTGAATACACTGTTATACCATGAGTTTTTACTTCTATATGTAAACTGCATGGAATATACTTGTATTCAATGTGAATACACTGTTATACCATGAGTTTTTACTTCTATATGTAAACAGCATCAAATATACTTGTATTCAATGTGAATACACTGTTATACCATGATTTTTTACTTCTATATGTAAACTGCATGGAATATACTTGTATTCAATGTGAATACACTGTTATACCATGAGTTTTTACTTCTATATGTAAACAGCATCAAATATACTTGTATTCAATGTGAATACACTGTGTAATGCAGCGCTCCTCCCAGCAACAGCAGCCCCACCCAGCAAGAAGGTCGTTACGAATGTAACCTTCCCTGTGGATAATAGTTAATGATAAAAGTAAAATTTATTGTAAACCCCTCCCTTCTTAACCTTCAATCTTTTGGTATATAAGCGCATGGTTGTATCGTCTTAAGTAGAGTTAGTTTACTGGCAAATACACAGTCTAGAAACTATTACATTTGGAGGTCCCAACGAGACAGCAAGAATAACAACGAGACTCTGGAAGAAAAGTTTCTGATCTGTGCTTCATTTGCTAGCTGCAAGTATTCAACACTTCTATCACCAAGTCTTCAAGCAACCGACATCGGAACATCATCGAGGTAAGCGAATGCCGTTTGATTTACCTGTACAAAAGACTGCTCTCAACGAGAACACACTACTACCTTTATACCCCGTACTACAAGAATCTGATTTAACCGACCAAGACCCAAACCTAAGTCACCATCGAGAACAATTTTTGGACCATTGGAAGACCTTAATAGACTTAGAATTTAAGCAAGACTTAGAAAGAAGTAAAGCATACCAGACAACCTCAACAACTGAAAATATCCAACAGTTACAAACACAGAAACAAGAAGCAAGTCAGGCGACGCAAAATTCGCTGCATTTTTACTCTTTTTACCTTCTAGAACAAACTTTAAAAGTAACAGATGGTGTAACAGCAGAAACCATTGCTAATGCTACTAAAACACTCAAAGACGATATAGTCGCACAAGGTGGGAACACCAGAACACTCGATAGTTTACTCCAACAGCTACACACATTGCACGGAAAAGAAAAAGAATTTTTGTTCGGTACCATCAGTGTATTGCAGAAAGAGTCAGTAATTGCACTAATTGAAGATAAGAAGCAGATATCTACGCTAAAATTTGAACTTTCAAACGCCAAAAACAATTGGAGAGTAACAAAAAGAAGACAAAGAGTTCCAAATACACTTTAAGCAGTTCGTTAGAGCAACTTCAAGAAAACAACGAGGCTCTGAAAAACTCCCTTGAAAAAGCCAATTCCCGAATCGCCGACCTAGAACAAAACCTTGAAGCCACCTTAGCAACCAAGAGCCAATTGCAGAATCTTCTCAAAAGAAAAGAGGAAAACAATGCAGCTGTCGAGACTGAAGGGCAAGAAATAATTAACAAACTTGAAGGTGAGAAGACCAGACTAATCCAGAAACTCAGCAGTGCGGGAAACCAGATAAAACAAGTATCAGAAACAGCAGAGCAGCTCCAGAAAGAGATAAAAGTTTTGGCAGACAGACTCGACAAGGCTTTAACAGAGAAAATCAATTTAAAGAAAAACTTGCTAGATTTTACTTCGATGAACAAGAACCTTGAAAAAGACCTTCAAGAACTACAAGATCGGGTACGAGGACAATAAAATCAAATAATATTTCTAGAAACCCGGGTGAAAGAATACAAAAAATTTCAAGTTAAATTCATCGAGACTGAAGACTCCAACGACTCAAGGCTAGACGAGGACGAACTAGGAGAAATAACCAAACTAGTGGGAGATATAAACGAACTGACCTTGCCGACAGACAGTGGAGACAAATCACTCTACTACGAGCTGGAAATAGAACAAACGAACGATTTTGAACAAACAATAGAAAACCTCAAAACACAAATAGAACACTTAAACAAAACAATCATCTATTTGGAGCAAGAAAATCAACAGCTTAAAAAGAAGGTTGACATGGGCGTAACACACGACGACGAGGACACTTCGGAAAAAACGTTTGCGAATACCCGCAAGAAAAATCCCAAGGATGACGATATTCCAGCAACTGAGCAGGACGACGAAGACGCAAAGAAAGTGAACAGGTACTTCACTCAGCCAATAGTGAAGGCCTTAGGAGAGCTATTCTCCAGAGAAGACAAAAAGGCAATTCCAATCTTTAAAGGAAAAAGCACTGATAAATTAATATCAGAGTGGCTACGTGGCGCCGAACACGTAGCACGAAACAATGAATGGGACTACAATCAAAAGATACGTTTCTTTTCTGATCGATTGAAAGGCGAAGCCTTCGAATGGCATGAAAACTACGCTGAGGAAGAAGGCGATGATCTAAATTACCAGGATTGGAAAGAAGCACTAATAACAAGATTTCAAGACACCTACGACTTAGCTACGCTGGAGAAAAAACTTTCAAAATTAACTCAAAAACCAGAAGAAAACTGCAGAGCTTTTGTGTCAAGGTTAAATAATCTTTACGATACCATCGCTGGTAAAGAAAAAAGGGCTGACCATAACCAAACTATTATTGAAGGACAATTACTAAACAAAGTGAAAAAGATGAGGGATCACAGAAAAAGCAAAATCCTGCTACAAGGATTACTACCAAAGTATAAAGCAGAACTTTATCTACGAATGCCAGAAAACACAGAAGACTTTGACGCATTATGTAAACAACTTTTCATTTCTGAAAAAATTCTACACACAAAAGAAAGTAAAGACGACAAGGAGATGTCAGCTGTTATAGCAGGGATAACGCATCACGAAAAACAACAAGACGATAAAATCCAACTACTTGAGCAAAAATTATCAGAAGCTCTGTCAGAATTAAAATGTACTAATACGAAACGTAAATCCTCACAGGAAAACGACGTTACCATAGATGCAACTGACCAATACGAAAACAGAAGATTACGTCCAAGTGAACGTTACTCAAGATCACGTGATTCGCGAGTGCGATTTGCTGACGGTCATAACAGCCGAGAATCAAGTCGAGAAAGAAGTCTAAGTAGAAACAGAGACAACAGCCCCTACCGCAGAGATTACAATTCGTCAGGACGAAGAAATTATAATCCTTCAGGATACAGGCAAACCAGATTTCCATCTCACCAACGTCCCTCATATCGGAACGACTACCCCAACCGACAAGGAAACTACAGCGGACCAAACAACTACAGACAACAAGCACGTTATAACAGCAACCAACATCCACAGCAGCAACAACACACTAGCAACAACCCTCGAACCACTGAAAATCGAGAAATAACCTGCTACAAGTGTAACCGAAGAGGACATATTGCAAGAGAATGTTGGACAGATATGGCACGTACCAACAACCAAGGTCCCCGATAAACACTATAAAACCAATCAGTAACTCCCAACTAACATACAATTTAGGATCAGATGTAGAAGTAGAAATTCCAAAACTGATACGTATTCCCGTTAGAATTTTTAATAAGGAAATCATAGCTTTAGTGGACACAGGCGCAGCCGCTAGTTTAGTATCCAGTAAAATATTAGATACTGTAACAGTAAGTTGTATTGACGGTTCACAAGACTAAGACTGGGGGCCCGATACACGACCACGGGGGACTATATATGGGGGAAACACTGACGTCACACGTCCGGTAGCATTGCATACCGGATCACATAACGTGGTCATTGACCACGTGACATCCCCCCCTCTAGCTGCATTCGTCCCCGAATGCATTACTAAAACAAACAACACAAAAAAATATAAACCGAAAGAAAACCGGGAACATTGCTACATGATACAGTCCACATGACATACCCCCCCCAAAAAAAAAAAACATCATCCCTATGCCAGATGCTCAATGGACGACTCCAGCTCGCGCAGCGTCGTCAAGCAAGTCTCTTCATGCGCTGCCATACGGTTGTCTATTTCCGTAAGGCAATGCATGGTACTCCACCGCCGCGCACGTCGCTTCTTAGCTTCTTCCTCGACGAACTCCTCCACCACTCGTAGGCGTTCCCGAAGGTCGGCCATATTAACGTCTCCTTTTCTCCCTCGGCACCACTGGATGCTGCACACAGCCACACTGGCCATAAACAACGCTGCTCCCACACCCCATAGCTCGAATGGATATGTATGATGTTCCGCCGCTCGTTTTCCCCTTTCCGAATCGTCTACTTCCAAAGCACGGATAGTTTTACCAAAACTAGCTGCGTTCGTCAGACTGCCGCCGATCCGTTTCAAGGACGCTTCTAATGAAGCCTGCAGCGATGAGTTCGTAGATTTCCCGCTCGTCATGCTTCCTTGTTGTTGGGCATCTGTAGCTACAGCCCAGCTCACCCCTTTCAGACGTGGCACAAAGTCGTTCCCCTTCCTAGTGGATGATAACGAGTGTTGCCTACTGGCCTGCAAAATCCACTCATCAGTTTGAATGGAGCAACCGTGCGGGATTTTGACAATACCGACCAACGGCAGCTCTGCTCTCGAAGAATCCCTCGAATCTGTCTGTTGGGGACACTCCATTACCAGAGAGCGGGGATTATTCATTGATACTGCCCATCTCCGGTGGCCCAGGTAAATGGCTTCAGGTCCTCTCCATTCTACTACAACATGATCGCACTCCGTTTTCTTTTGTCAGTGTCCTGCAGGAACAGCGCCATCACACAAGTCTTCTTAAAATTTTTTCGGTAGATAGCTTTACTGGGCGGACATACCGAACTCGCCTTTCCCTGGCAAGAGCGTACCTCGGCTTCCGTCAGTTCAATAAATGTTTGCCGATCCCGCCCTACCGCCAGAAATGCGGGAATGGGTGCGTAATGAAGACCCACGTTACCTGCAGCACTAAACACTGGCAACACAAATGTTCGATATAACTCAAATGTCTTAGTAATCTCAATTATTGGCAGATGAATGAATAGCCGAAGCCCGTTTGTTGTGGCCGCTACGACGACCCGGGCTTCCTGGTATGCCCTCCACAGGTCACCATTCTGCAAAGCAGGTGTCAGTGCCCAACCCCTCGCCAAAGAAGCTCGAATTTCTTTAAGAACCGATCGCAGTTGAGTAGTTGGGAAAAGTTCCGGGGGTAAGTTGCCGGTTGCCAACAGGGCGAGACCAATGCCGATGTCCTCCAATGTCATGCTGGCCCAGTCTAGAACTCTCTGAGCAGCTCGAAAGGCTTCGTCCATCCTCGCCGTCATAATCACTTGACTTTCTAGGGCGTTCACGGCACTCACCACATTCTGTCTCCATTTGTTGAATTCCTTCTCCAGTGATTGGTGCGCTCTGTCCAGCTGCTGCATGGCCAGTACATGTTCCCCGAGTTCTCGTAATGTCTCATTCACTAACGTTGCTTGATGAGCCACCGCACTCACTATCCCCGACGTTTCTCCTCCCAAGGCCTGCAGCTGTCCAATAAGTCCTTCTAGATCTTGACTTGTCGCCACCCCAAACAGCCAGTGCAGTGCGGTACCGCCGACGTCGATAATACCTCTCTTGGCCCTCCTGGGCCCTCCTACCACCGCCTCCCGCAGCGTGTCGTACCGTTCACGTACAAGTCCCAATAGCTCCAACCCGTCCGTCGCCCTTTCCACCATCTGCGCCCGTAACCGTGCACTCCATCTTGTTTCCTCCGCCTGCGATTCTTTCTTCTTGGCCGAGTCTTTGAACCAAAGGTGCAGTTTGTTCAGGGCGTTTTCTATGGGACTGAACGAGACATCGGTTACTACTACCCACTCCGAGTCACTAAAGAAGACCTCCCCTTGTAATTGGAATATTACTCCATCCCTCACAAAAGCCTCTTGGGAATGTCCTTGACTGGGTTGTACCCCCATCAGCGGTCCCAGTAGTCCTAGCAGAAGGAGAAGAGCCCCCACTGCCTCCTGCGGCATTTGTCCGTATCGTACCGGTGGCATCCGGGCTCGTGTCGATCGCCGCACCTGATCGTCAATCCTTTCATTTCGGGCTTCTCGCACCTCCTCGTACCGGGGTGTAGTCTCTCTAGTTTCGGCCTCTCGGTCACGGATGTCCTTTCCCCCGGCAATTAGGTTGCTGCATTGCGGCTTTATTCTTCTCGGTTCTGCTCCCGTACTTTCTTTGTCTACCACTGTCCATTCGGCCCCTCTGACGAATTTTTTCATTTTCACCACTTGCACCAGTTCTGTCTGTCGACCACTTGGTCTCTTTACTTCGTAATTTAATGCCGACGCCCGGTGTACCACCACGAATGGTCCCAGCCACCGGTGAAGTAACTTCTCGGCTCTCCCCACCTTCCGGAACGGCTTGTACACCAGTACTTCTTCCCCTGGGCTGAATTGCGGTGTAGCTCTTCGAGTCGCGTCATAGTACCGCTTCTGTCGTTCTTGTACCTGTACCAATCGATCTTTCACCATCTTTCTCGCGGCTTCCAAATTCCGGGCCAGTGCATCAGGATCCTCTGCAAGAGGCGTCACGCGTACTCCCATCACTACATCCGCCGGCAACCGCGCTTCTCTGCCGTAGAGAAGGTAAAAAGGTGTCTTTCCGGTCGATTCCTGAACACTAGAGTTGTACGCGAATGTAATATAGGGCAGAATGTCATCCCAGTTAGTGTGTGTGCTGTTTATATACATCGATAGCATGTCCCCCAGCCTGTGGTTTAGTCTTTCTACCAGGCCGTTGGCCTGGGGATGATAAGGAGTTGTCGTTCTATGGTCCACCTCCATTAGACGCATGACTTCCTTCGTGAACTCCGCGACGAAACACTTTCCACAGTCGGTAACCACACCCTCCGACGCCCCATGCCGTAAGACAATCTCCTCGACGAAGAACTCAGCTGCGTCCCGGGCCGTCGCAGTTGGAACAGCCCTCGTCTCTGCCCACTTGGTGAGATAATCCACCGCAACGATGATATTCTTCTTGCCCCCCACCGACACGGGAAAAGGCCCCAATATGTCCATCCCAACTTTTTCGAAAGGTCTCTCCACGCGGATGATTTCCATGTGTCCCTGAGGTTCTACTGGCGGACTTTTTCTTGCCTGACACTGCGGACATGCCCGCACGTAGTTTAGTACCTGCTGTCGTAAGCGTGGCCAGTAGTATCTTTCCTCTATCCGCCCTAGCGTCCTCTTCACTCCTAAGTGCGCAGCCCAACGATCGCCATGGTACGCGTCTAAAATCTCCAACCGTTGATCCGGGGGTACGCATAGACGCAACCTCATTCCTTGTTTACCCAAGGTTCGGCGATGCAGTAGTCCATCAATCAGCACGAAATTTTTGTAGGCCACGGCTGTACTCCTTTCCAGTTGCCTTCGTACCTCCACCCATCCCGGGACTGCCCCTTGCATTTCTCTCGTCCAACGACGCTCCTCCTCCCATGCTGTCGTGTATACCGGTAGCAGGTCCTCTTCGTCGTCATTGTCTTCTATCCCATCCATCGGATACCGAGATAGTGCATCATCGTCCTCATGGAGCCGCCCACTTTTATACACAATTTCGGGCTGATAGTTCTGTATGGACAATGCCCACCGTGCAAATCTGCCCGCCAAATCTTTCTTTGTTGTTAACCAACAAAGGGCGTGGTGGTCCGTCACCACTTTCACCTTTGTCCCCCAGATGTAGCTGTGGAATTTCTTCACCGCCCAAACCAGGGCTAAGCACTCCTTCTCCGTAATGGAATAATTCTGCTCTGTTCGGGATAATAGCCTGCTGGCAAAGGCAACTGGCCTCTCCCCTGTCTCCCCCTTCTGTACTAAGGCCGCCCCGATCCCGTATTCGCAAGCGTCGGGATGGATTTCGAAGGGCTTTGTGTTATCCGGGTACGCCAACTGCGCAGCTCCCATTAGCGCGTTCTTTAGAGCCTCGAAGCTTTCCATGGCCTTCGCTCCCCAGGCAAATGTTTTTTTTTCGCCCACAAGATCGTGTAGCGGTCTGGCGATTTTCGCGAATCCGTCGATAAATCTTCTATAGTACGAACACATGCCTAGGAACGCCCTTATGTTCTTCACTTTTGCCGCTCTGGAACCATCCACCGGAGGGTGCGGGAAGTCTCTCACTGCCTGCACTTGCTTCGGATCCGGTAACACCCCATTTTTATCCACGATATGTCCCAACGCCCGTAGTTGTGGCTGGGCGAACGTACATTTTTCCAACTTCACTTTTAGATTTGCCCCTCTCAGACGTCCCAATACCCCGCGCAGTCCTTGCACGTGTTCGTCCAACGACCGAGAGTACACTACAATATCGTCCAGATAAACTAGACACGTTGTCCATCTGAGACCACTTAATACCACGTCCATCATTCTTTGAAAAGTTCCGGGTGCTGAACACAGCCCCATTGCCATCACCTTAAATTGGTATAGCCCATCCGCTGTGACGAACGCCGTTTTCGGACGGTCACCTTCCTTAATGGGCACTTGCCAGTATCCTGACTGCAAATCCATGATTGAAAAGAACGCCGCACCCTCCAATCGTGCCAGAGTCTCCTCTATCCTCGGCAGCGGATACACATCACTTATCGTCACTGCATTTAGGCGCCGGTAATCAACACAAAATCTCCACGTCCCGTCCTTCTTTCTGACCAGGACCACTGCCGCTCCCCATGGGCTGTTCGAGGGTTCGATAACTCCTGCTTTCTCCATTTCCTTGCACTGAGCGTCTATAATGATTCTCTCCTTCCATGCCCGAGCATGGGGTGATTGTCGAATTGGTTTTGCTTCCCCGGTATCTATTGTATGCTCTGCTGCCGTACACAGTCCTAGTTGGTCTCCGGGCCACGAAAAACAGTTGCCATATTCCACTAACATTTCTCGGATCTTTTCTCTGTCTGTCGGCGTTACCCCTTCTCCAATCCTGCTTTCAAATTCGTGCTCCCGAAATGCTTTCTTCTCTGCCCCTGCTGTCGCGACGGCTACTGGCGAGTCTCCCTCCTTGATTTCGGTCACTGGCTCGATTATTCCAACACCGTCCCCTCTTCGATCCATTGTTGGTGATCCGATAAGTTGGTTATCGCCATCTGTCCGATTGTTCCCATGCCGCTAACCAGGACCTTTCCCGTCGACACCCTTTTCGTCCTCTGCAATGCTTGGGATGGTTCCACCAGTGCACTTTCGCCAAACCCTTTCAAATCTAGTGGTTGAGTTGCGACCACTTTCATCGATCGGGGTGGGACCCAGCATCCTTTCTGGACTACTAGTTTCGGTGCTTCCTCCATCATCTCCTCCCCCAGTGCTCCGAGAGCAATGTCTCCAATGAAGATCTCCGGTAGCGCCCCAATCTTCATCCGCGTTCCAAGTTTCTCCAACATGTCCTTCCCCAGAAGTAAGTCGATGTCGCCGTCCAGAACCAAAGCCTCCCCCTCGACGGTCATCTTCCCATCCGATACTAACAGCCTTGCGGCTCCTCCCGGTTGAATATCCTTGCCGTCAACTGATACTAGACGATTTGCGCGCCATGGTGTCACTGTTATCCCTAGTTCCCTCACTAATTTGGGCGAACACACGGACACTACCGCCCCTGTGTCTATCACGGCAGCCACCCGTTTTCCCCAGCACAACACATCCAGTACTACCATCCTCTGGATGTCGATCTTCAGAATTGGCCATGCTAGCACCTCCGGGTCTCCATGCTCTGTCCCTACTAGACCAATTACTTGCTTACCCTCTCCAGCGAATCGCACCTGCTGATGCTGTTTTTGTTGTGGTGCCCCCCTCCTCGCTGGGAGCTCGGGCAGTCGCGACGTATGTGTCCTATCCCTTCACACCCGTAGCACACGACCTTTCCGTCCTGCGTCCGACCCCTCAGGCCTCCCTGACCGTTTTCTCTTGTTGGACACTCTCTCCCGATGTGCCCCTCCGTCTTACATCTGCTGCAGATAGGTTTCCCATCCGAAGTCCATTTCAGTATCGATCGGTTATCCGACCGATACTGTTGACTCTCCGCTCTTTCTCCTTGCTGTGCGGCTGCCCCTGATGCGTTCCTTGATGCAACGGCTCCCATTAGTCCCTCTAGCAATTTTTCCATTCGATCCATTCTCTCATCTCCCGTCGTTGGTGTTTGTTTTCCGACCACGCCCATCGCCCATTCCTCGTGTCTTGCTCGGGACGTCATTTCCTGATACCGCTTAATTTCTTGAAGGAATTCGTCACACGAGTTGGGTTTCAAACTCCAGAGCTTCTCTAGTAAACTTGGCTTGAGTCCTCTCCATAGGTGCGCCAATTTCGTAGCTTCGGTCATATTCGGGTCTACTCTGCGGCATAAATCCAGGATGTCGTAAAAATACTCGATCGTGGATTCCTCGATTCCTTGTTTGCGTTCTCTCAGATTCGCTTCATTGAATCGATTCTGATTGACTGGCTTGAATTGCTCCAACAGCTGTGTTTTAACTCCTGGTTCAATTGGCGGTCCTGCAACATCCTCCCATTAGGCTGCTAGTTGTTCCGCGGCCTCTTTGTATGAGTACCACTTCTGCGCTGCCCCGGACAGCGACAGCTCCACGTGGTCGCGAAGTTCTTCATCTCCCCATCGATTATATCTCCCGATTCTTTCGTATCGATGCATCCACTGCACGACGTCTTCCCCGTCCTTCCCCCCGAAGGTGGGTGGGGATTGGAATTTTATCTGTGCGGCCATCGCGTGCCTTGCGCCCACTTGCTGTTGAGCTGCTCTGAATCCCCGGATGTAGCTACTGATATTCGATGATCTTCTTCTCAAATCCGTGAAATCCCACTCTGGCTGCTCTTCTTCGTGTTCTCCCGATCCTTCTTCCTCTTCGGCGTCCTCCCACCGCTCAGTTTCCTCCTCACTGAATGTTAGATGATACTCCTGCCGAACGGATGCCGGTCGCTGCCCCTGTTGGGGTTCGTTAGCCCCTTCCTCTATTTCTCCTCGCTCTTCCGTTCCGCTTTCCCTCAGCGGTCGACTGCGCGTCCTCGCCCGCCCCTGGGATGCACTCCCGATCTCGGGTATCCCCCAACTACCACGTGCCACGAACCGTCCCTGAGCGTCTCGGATTCTCTCCCCGCTCCTTACGTCCTCCTCTCCTATCATCTACTTCCCGCAATCCTCGCACCGCTTGTTTCTTGCCGAACTTTTCGGCTCCCGGTTCACTTCCCCGCTTCTTGCCGTAAACTTCGGCTCACGGTTCACTTCCCCGATTCTTGCCGAACACTTCGGCTCACGGTTACTTCTCCGCTTCTTGCCGAACTCTTCGGCTCACGGTTCACTGCCCCGATTCTTGCCGAACACTTCGGCTCACGGTCACTTCTCCGCTTCTTGCCGAACTCTTCGGCTCACGGTTCACTGCCCCGATTCTTGCCGAATACTTCGGATCACGGTTACTTCTCCGCTTCTTGCCGAATTCTTCGGCTCACGGTTCACTGCCCCGATTCTTGCCGACCACTTCGGCTCACGGTTTCCGCTATCCACGTTCCCTCAATGTACCCGTCTGCCCCGCCTTAGCCCTTTCCACCGTTTTACCCCCGGCGTCTCTCCTTCGTTATGCTTCCCCCGATTGCCCTACGGTCGGAGCCGTGACCCCGTACCCCAACAATTTAAGGTGCTAAGACCAGTTGGGTCGTCGACTCTCAGGGGTCCTTGACAGCCACCGCCTCCGCAGCACAGAATCGAACAGAAACACAACCAAAAAAGAGACTTACCAGAGGTTCTGCATCTCCACCATATAACAGTAAGTTGTATTGACGGTTCACAAGACTAAGACTGGGGGCCCGATACACGACCACGGGGGACTATATATGGGGGGGAAACACTGACGTCACACGTCCGGTAGCATTGCATACCGGATCCCATAACGTGGTCATTGACCACGTGACAATACTCTAGAATGTAATGAGAACTTAAAACAAGTAGAAAATGCGAATCATCCTATTTTTAGAACGGTGTCGGGACAAGAACTTAAATCGATAGGGAAATTTGAATTTTCAGTTATTATCAATGATAATCTTATTATTAACCATCACTTTTATGTTATGAACAACTTAAATGAACAATGCATCTTAGGATTAGATTTCTTATCTAACAATAATGTGAAGATTAACACTAGAAATCGTCAAATATGTTATGATCACTTTGGAGTGGAACATAATTTTGGAAGTAATACCATGCCCATTTATAGCGTAACATTTTCCAAAGCATGCATCCATATACCACTAATCCCGATTGATAGAGAAGACGAAGATCTTACACAACAAGATTATCGTAATTTACAATCCTTCACTCAATTAGACTTTAATAATAAAACTAAGCAGATAGCTAAGATTGTTGAAAAAGAAGAACAAGCACTCAAGGTATCAGACGACATACAAACTAAAATTGAAATTTTACTAAAGAAACACGAAGATCTTTTCGCAGACCAAGAATCCGACTTGGGTCTAGCTACACAAGTGAAACATCACATCAACATAGGCCATAACGCTCCCATTAATCAAAGACTACGAAGAACAGCCGAATCCCTAAAACTTGTTGTTAAGACTAAAATAGAGGTAATGCTAAGTAACAAAATAATAAGAGAAAGCCACAGTCCTTTTGCTGCAGCCATAGTAATGGTACCTAAGAAAGATGGAGAGATGCGAATGTGCATCGATTACAGAGCTTTGAACAAAATTACTGTTAAGGATAAGTACCCTCTACCTAGGATAGATGACACAATTGACGCGTTGTGCGGATCAGTTTATTTTTCAACATTGGAATTACTGAGCGGCTACTGGCAGATAGAAATAGAAGAAAGTGATAAACACAAAACAGCTTTTATTTGTGAATTTGGCCCATACGAATTTAATCGAATGCCATTTGGTTTAACAAATGCCCCCAGCACTTTTCAAAGAGCAATGAATAACATCTTGAAAACGGTATTGTACAAATTCGCATTGGTTTACCTAGATGACATCATAGTGTTCAGTAATTCAATTACTGGTCATGTTACACACTTGGAAGCAGTTTTTAGACTCCTTAAACAAGCGGGTTTAAAGTTGAAAAGGAAGAAGTGCGAATTTTTTAAAGAAGAATTAGATTATTTAGGATACATCGTATCCGGGAAAGGAATAACACCAAGTACAAAAAAGTTAGATGCGATTATTAAATATCCCGCTCCCAAAAACGTAAAAGAATTGAGTTCATTTTTAGGTCTAGCCAGCTACTACAGAAAATTCATTCGGGCTTTTGCTGATAAAGCCCATCCACTAACTACGCTCACTAGAAAGTCAGCGGAATGGAAATGGGGGGAGGGGAACAAAGGGACGCCTTTGAATGTATTAAGAACTGTCTCATCACTAGACCTGTTCTAGGTTATCCAGATTTTTCTCGAGAATTTATCATCTACACGGATGCTTCAGGATATGTAATAGGAGCAGTCTTGGCTCAAATACAACCTTCACCTCAATCAGCGGATTTAGTGGAGTCCGACGGACAGGATCTTCGTAAATCAGACGGCGTAGAAGTCGTCATAGCCTATACCTCTAAACATCTGAATGACCGCGAGGCCAAGTGGTCAACCACAGAGAAAGAGGCATACGCAATAATCCACGCCATCGACGTGTTTAGGACGTACCTATACGGGCGTAAGTTTACCGTATTTACAGATCATAGACCTTTAGAATGGCTAATGAGTAAGACAGAACCAGCAGGAAGATTAGCTCGATGGGCTCTTAAGATCCAAGAATTTGATATCATTATTGGGTACCGACCAGGAAAGTCACACCAAAATGCTGACACACTTAGTCGCACCCCAATAGTGCCGCTAGCGAAAGTAGAAACAAGGTCAACAGGTACAAAAGAGAAACCAGAAGTAAAAAATGAAACCAAGGAAACTAGAACAAAACAAGTAATTTTTGAAACCGAAAGTAATCAGTCCAAGGACACGGAAAAATGGATAAAACTCCAACACAAAGATGAGTATTGCAGAACAATATTAAAAGAAATGGCAAAGGCCAATCCAAGTAAGGACGTTAAAAATAAATTTAAAATAAACGACAACGGACTATTAGTAGATACCAGAAGAAGAATTGTAACGCCAGTAAGACTGGTGCCACAAATTTTAATGGAAAATCACGATCACATATTGGCAGGACATTTAGGAGTAGGAAAAACGTTGGCTAGACTTCAAAGACAGTACACATGGCCATGCATGCGTACCTCCGTAATAGAATACGTTAAAAGTTGTTTGATGTGCAATAAAAGAAAAGCGGTAGGTGGAAGTAAAGCACCATTGCACCCTTTGCCTTTAGTTGAAGGAGTATGGGAAAGGATCGCTATGGATATAGTGGGACCAATTCAAGAAAGCGCTAAGGGATACAGATATATATTAGTTATATCAGATTATGCCAGTAGGTTTGTTTTTACAGTTCCAATGAGAAATCAAACTGCCCAAACAATTGCGAAGATTTTAGTTAATAAAATATTTACTAAATATGGATCTCCAGAAGTAGTTCTAACAGACCAAGGTACTAACTTTCTATCCAGTCTGATACAAGAGGTGTGTAAACTATTCAAAGTCTAACAAATAAGGACTACGGCCTATCATCCACAAACTGATGGATTAGTTGAGAGGTTCAATCGAACTCGCTGTGACATGTTAGCTTGTTATGTCTCAGACCAACCTGCTAACTGGGATAAATACCTTCCGTTCGTTACTTTTGCTTACAACACAGCAAAACAAGCTTCAACTCAAGAAACACCATTCTTTCTATTCTTCGGACGAGAACCAATAATGCCCAACGATATCAAGATTAACAGAAGATACGAGACCTATGAAGATACTAGTATGGTGTATTTACAGCAATGGGAAAAAGCTCAAAAACTGGCAAGAGAACATCTCTTCAAATCCCAAGCAAGACAGAAAAAATACTACGACGTAACCACGAAAACTATTAAATACAACATAGGTGACTACGTATTACTGAAGGCGCCACCAGCAGCAGGAAAATTCATAAATCGATGGAACGGACCATTTCAAATTTCAAGAAGCTTCTCGGATATCAACTACGAGATCCAGCACACTGAAAACAAAAAACTTAAATCTATCGTACATACCAATCGCCTCAAACTTTACATACCAAGAAAGCAAGAAACAACTAAGGAAGAAGAAATACTACAAAACCTACCAGAAGCCCAACGACGACCAACAATTCACCAACAACGACCAGGCCGACCAAGGAAGCAGCAGCTGATACATCCAGTGAAGATGAACATCAAACCACGCAGGAACGAAGGAGAACCAAAAGAACAAACAAACCATACAATACCTAACCTTTACCGTAACGAAAACCGAAACGACCCTATAACGAATCACCAATACCACTTAAGAAGACGATTTCAAGGACCGGATTACTAAACATTTTCATTTTTCACAGATGCAGACATTACTCCTCCTTCTTTGCCTCCTTCATTCACTTAACCCTACTTACCCTATCTACGCATCCGTCTGCGATTGTAACAACATGAAAATACGAGGAATCCTAGACTTCGAATTGCCTTACTACTGTGACAATGAAAAACCAGAAACACAACACTTACCAAGGATACCAACTACTTACACCTTAGTAACCAAGCAAAAACCAGCAGCCACTTGGAAAGGATGGACATGTCGACAGTGGACTAAAACAAAGAAAATAACCGGATCGTTCTGAATCGGATCCTTCGATACAGTTTACTCCCAGGAAACAATACTAATCACCCCTTTGGAATGCTGGCGGATGGGCAACGATAAAAAATGTGGCGACAATAACATGCAAAGCGGACCGACGGGACTCAGTTTCACAGCCACTCCTACAGGAGAAGGTAAATGGTACGCCATCAAGGAATACCAAACACTAAACTGTATAGCGGAACAGATCACGCTACGTCAGGAGAAACCAGATAGTCCAATCGAAAGCCCTTTCGGATTACTAAACACCACCCTACAGGAAGGACAATTCATCCAAAATCAAAATACAGTCGTGTGGGGAGAAAGAACAACCAACAGTTCATACACTCAGACATTATTAAAAGGACAAGGATACCTGGAAATTCCTCGAGAACCAGAGTCGGATAACTCCAGCCGCCTTTACGACACCAGTCGACAGATTGAAATATCTTTTCTTAACAAACCAGATAAGGACATCGTACCAATAGGATATAAAGTGGTTGGAATCCCTCTAACGTACTTGACGTTTCCTGCAAAAACAACAAAAATTGTGTATGAAATGTTCAAGAACACAATCGCAACATGCCTTAAAAATACCAACCTTGCCACACCCGTGTGTGAAGACTACAGAGAGTTGTACAAATCCAGACCACAACGTTCTCTTCTTCAAGAAGTTCACTTTCTCTTCGACACCCAAGTCGAAGACGAACAACTTGGGATTCGTCTCTACAGTATTTCATACGCATGGGGAACTCTAAGATTGGCACATAGAAGACCAAAGATAATCAAGGAAGATGGAAAAATCGTACAAAAGGATACAACAATATACATTACTTACGAGTCCGGAAGCAGAAACCCTTTGATAACGTACAGTCAACTTTCAAAGGACGACCCTCTCCCATCAGGATCGAAATTTGAGTACATTGTCGACCAAACGATACGCGTACAAAATACTCATATCTGCATCACGGAGACAACACACGACTACGTATTTGCTGCAGCCTGTTCAGAGGAATCAACGAGATGGATTTTAGAAAAAGATAACAGCTACCTAATTTCCCAAGAATCAGAAATGTGTCTTACCGTAGGGGTCGACGAAACCTTAAAATTGGAAAAGTGTGCTTTGGAAGGAGATACCAGAAAAAACCAGCAGTGGTTCTTTCAAACAATGAATACCAATCCGGATGTTAAAGAAAATTTTCTCAACGTAACATTACAGGATATTCAAGAAGTCCGATTAGAACAACGAAGAGCAATTACAACCACAATAAACTCACCCATATTTGGCGGTATCTTGAAAGAAAATCACGGCAGTGGAAACATCATCTGGGACATGATCGCCTGGGGATTGTTGAAAAATGGACAATATGGAAACGGGAAATGTGTCACACATCATGGGCTTGAAAAACAACTAACCATGGAAGATTGTGACGCAGATTGGACAAAATGTCAAGAAGAACTAAAAACATTTATCACAAGTAACGATCCCCTGGTGCAATCACAAGTATCCGTAGGAAACTGCAGTAAAGCAACTACCAAAGGCCAAGCTTTCGAGTATACGTCTGATTTCACCATTAGACCGTTCAACACTAATGCTTGCGTCAAGGCAAACACAACGATGCTTATTCTACAGGAATGCGCCAACACCAGTTCAATTTGGGGCACTTTCGAACACACAGGACAGCTCATGGCAACAGACAGAACTGGCCTACATTCACCGGCGTCAGACAGAAAATGTCTCACACTAAAAGTAGGACGTCTGAGTTTAGGACATTGCCACGGTTCAAGTAGAAAACAACAGTTTAACTTCGAATATCGAAACCCGCACCAAATACGGACGCTTTCAGCAGCAGCCATTATAGCGCTTCACACTCAACAATCATTGGACGGAACACAACTCCCACTTATACCCCCTCTTCTCAAAAGAGAAAGTAAAGCAAACAACGAAAACTAAACCACGCCCACCACACAAAAAACTATCTCATCTACTTCCAGCACCACAACGACAGCAAAACCGACTACAAAATTAAGCACAACCACAATGAAAACAACAATAGCCACAACAGCCATAAAAACGACCGTTAAAAGCACACCACCGACAACTAGGCCTACAACAACTACTAAGCCAACGACTACCACTACTAAGCCTACGACTACCACAACTAAGCCTACGACTACCACAACCAAGCCTACAACTACAACAACAAAGCCTACAACTACAACAAATATGCCTACTACTACAACTACTACGCCTACAACTACAAGAACAAAGTCTACGACTACAACTAGTACGCCTACAACTACAACAACAAAGCCTACAACTACAACAAATAAGCCTACAACTACAACCACCCTGCCTACAACTACAACTACCACAGCTACAACTACAACTACTGAGCCAACAACTACAACCACTAGGCCTACAACTCCAAGTACTGAACCTACATTGCCATCAACTACAACTGAAACCACGTCCACTGCACTACCATCAACGACAACTATGGCGACGACAACAACAACTGAATTAATAAGCAATTCAACAACAAATATCACAACAACTGAAAAAATAGAAGATCCTCAAGTCACGAAAAATCACACCATTACGGAAGATGCATAATGGAAATTATTGATGACACTGAACGAACAGCTCAGCAAGAAATACCCGAGGCAGCATCTTTAACACTAGAACAAGTACCGGAGGTACCAAAAGATGAAACAGAAAGCGGACTACCCCAAAATATAGAAGAATTCGGTGACAAAATTAAATTCGAAATCTCAAAAATGCATGAGAAATATAAAATAAGTATAGAAACCGAACACGAAAACAAACTTGCAAAAGAAATCCGCGACGTATATTGTCAACTATCAACGATAAAGAAAAATCAAGCGGTGATTCTAGCTCAAAGTAACGGAATTCTGGCTGCTTCAGCGCTTGGATTACCCATCTGTACGAGACTGCAAGGCTTCGGACAAGCGATGACACTTCAACAATGTGAAACAAAACGGATTTTCATCTCCGCAAAAGAATCCAAATGTGGATTTCAACCATTCTTTACCTATGAAGATAAAAACTGCACAATTGGAGTAGATGGATGGTCTATACATCCATATTCCGATTGCTTTTGGAAAACTCATTTGGTAAACTTAAATGGATTCCATTACACCTGGGAACACAATTCAACAGATGGAGAGTGCGTAAAACAAAAAGTAAGCATTCACATGCCGAACTTAGACCTTATCACAGAGTTCGAAGAGTTGCACGTGAATGATTTCGACTACAGTTTGAAGAGCCATCCAGCGCACGAAACAATGGAAATGGGGCAATTGAATATCCTAAAAGATTTAGTAGGCCTAATGCAGGAATCAAATTCGAAATCAGTTTCTGACATAGTGATGTCAGAAAAACAGGATAATCAGATAGGAACCATGTTCTCATGGTTCGACACATTAAAAATTCTTATCCTATCTATTATCGGATTCATTGTATTCATCATATCCCTCCGCATACTGATCATTTGTGACCCTTTCACAAGAATCATGGAAAAAATTCGCCAAGCTAGAAGATTAAGACAATATGGAATCAATTTGGAAGAAGCGCACGAATTAACTTCAATGATCCCAAATTCAAGCATTCAACCACCAGAAGAAATAATAGAACCACCATTCATTAGGATGACGGCTCCTACACCTCTTACCGGTGAAAGACCCACACAATCACGCCCAGCTCAACCAAGCGCACCGAAACAACGTAATATTTACCCTGTTATGGAAGAAAACTGGGAATCCGATCAAGCTCGCAAATGCACAGGAAAACACACGACGTGCACTTACGTTGTGGGTTATGGAATGGTATGGGAAGACCTTTGCAGATGCTCAACAGAAGTTGAATCTAAAAACAACTAACATTAAAAAAAAAACAAACAACTAAACAAGTTTTTATTTTTGGGTGAAAGGGGAAAGTAGTAAATGTATTAAATACTCAAAGTATGGCACATTTAAAAAAAAAAAAAAACTTCAAGTGAATTGCCTTTGCTATACCATTAGTGTTTAAACAGCCACCAAACACTCAAGTGTTAAGTAAAAGTGGAAGTTTTAACGTAGCAAAGAAACTAAAAAAAAAAAAAAAAATGATGGAACAGAACAGTGAAGACGCAGTGCAACGTAATGAAGCAAGTGATAGTGAAAGTTAATCAGAAATTAACTACGTAGTGATCGAAAGTGAAATTGAAACGGAAAGTGAAACACAACGAGATGGGCTCTTCGGGGATTATGGTTTTTACCCACCAACGTTCGAATTTAATCCAAATGCTACACAAAAGGCAACACTATCTAAATGTAGTAACTGTGCGATGAAAACGCGCCCAACTTTATCGGCAGCAAGAGCAGATGCCGTTCAGAAAAGAACACAAGCCATCACACGACTACGTGATCAAGAAATTTTCTTAGAAATGATAGACGCTCCAAGGGAAGAAATAAGAAGGTGTATCATCCAGAAATTGGGTCCCGCTGCATGGGATTACCATCCGAAGGCAGAATTTCTAAACCAGAAATTTAACAACAAAACACTACTTCATACAAGCGTGAAAGCGGGAAAACTGGACATAACGGATTTACTGTTAGACTACGGAGCTGACCCAGATATAGAAGAGGATGGCCAGACCATCGCACATAGAGCGGCAGCAGAAATTAGCAAGCTCTTGATCAGGATATTACGGTACCACAAATGGAAGTTTTCATCGTATAATAGCCTTGGAGAAACACCACTAATGGTCACCATCGCCTACGGGCATGAAGAAGTGGCTAGTTATTTGTGGATAAGTTCCAACGTTGCACAAATGGCAAAGGACAACAGCACCGTCCTACATTATGCCGCCAAACATGGAAACAACACTCTCGCTAGGGCAGCATGTAAAAGGAAAATTCACATTAACATCAATCAAACGACTAAACCAGGAAACTATACGGCCCTACACATAGCCACAATGTATAGGCAAGATCACATAGCAAATATCTTATTGGAACACGGAGCAGATTCAGACATAACTGATGTCAATGGAAACACCCCGCGGGATTACGCGTTTGATGAACATAGGAGAAACATATTCGAAGATTGGAACTGTATAAGAAGCCGCAAGAGAAAAGCTTCTGACAATGAATAAAACTGAAGCAAAACAAAAATTAAAAGAACCAACAAAAGTTTATTACCACTATTACAACAAAAACACTAAAATGAAAACATTACGACAACAAATTGCATTCATTAGACAGAATCTTCGAATTCCTCCAGCAGGCATTCCGGTAAAAACACCGCAGACCGAGAAGTGGGATAGAAAATATCCTCGCCTGACTCCAACCACCACAACAACCTAGCGAGATGTTGAGGATAAAGATCGCGGTACCTCGCATATCCAGGATATCGGCTAAAAACAGATAATAACAAAACGTTAATAAAATCGGAAACATAAAAAAGAAAGAAAAGGAAAACCAACTCACACGTAGTAATAATCACCGATCCAAACTCGCTGAAAGCCAAAATCGCAAGCAGAGGAAGGAGCACAGGGATTATTGAGTAGTGAAAACAACAACAACTGCAGTACCAATTCCTTGTCCTCGGGTCGAAATCGAGCCAAGAAACGAGACGGCGAAGAAAACATCAACGCCCCCATCAGATGCAAAACATCATCAAAATTGCCCCGATGGCGCAACAAAAATTGTAAAGAGCTAACCTCAATTTTAAAATTTAAAACAAACGACACGAAACGACAACGAACGACAGAAAACCAAGAACCGACGTAAAAGAACGGCAAGAAAACACTAAAAGAAGAGAAGAAAAGAAAAGCATACAAGAAAGATGATTGATGAATGATTGAAATCTGTAGTAGCATTTCAGTAGAAAGGAACGTAGACCATCAATTATTAACTAACACTTTATTAGCCTAAAGACAATGAATAACGGTACGGGAAACATATCTTGTATTTTGTGCCTCATACTGTAGCCCAACAAACAAGAATAACGGTGAAGGAAAGAAAGTAGGTGACGGGTAAAAACAAGTTTTCACCTAACCATTGCCAAGCCACATGCCGAAGAGAGGTAAGGAGAAGAAGAAAATCAGAAGAAAAAGAGGAAAATTGGAGGACCAATTTCTTCTTGCCGAAGGGGGGAAGGAATGAAATAGACCGCAGCAACTCCTCCCAGCAACAGCAGCCCCACCCAGCAAGAAGGTCGTTACGAATGTAACCTTCCCTGCGGATAATAGTTAATGATAAAAGTAAAAATTATTGTAAACCCCTCCCTTCTTAACCTTCAATCTTTTGGTATACAAGCGCATGGTTGTATCGTCTTAAGTAGAGTTAGTTTACTGGCAAATACACAGTCTAGAAACTATTACAACTGTTATACCATGAGTTTTTACTTCTATATGTAAACTGCATGGAATATACTTGTATTCAATGTGAATACACTGTTATACCATTAGTTTTTACTTCTATATGTAAACTGCATGGAATATACTTGTATTCAATGTGAATACACTGTTATACCATGAGTTTTTACTTCTATATGTAAACTGCATGGAATATACTTGTATTCAATGTGAATACACTGTTATACCATGAGTTTTTACTTCTATATGTAAACAGCATCAAATATACTTGTATTCAATGTGAATACACTGTTATACCACGAGTTTTTACTTCTATATGTAAACAGCATCAAATATACTTGTATTCAATGTGAATACACTGTTATACCATGAGTTTTTACTTCTATATGTAAACTGCATGGAATATACTTGTATTCAATGTGAATACACTGTTATACCATGAGTTTTTACTTCTATATGTATACTGCATCAAATATACTTGTATTCAAAGTGAATACACTGTTATACCATATTTTTTACTTCTATATGTAAACTGCAACAATTATACTAGTATTCAATGTGAATACACTGTTATACCATGAGTTTTTACTTCTATATGTATACTGCATCAAATATACTTGTATTTAATGTGAATACACTGTTATACCATGAGTTTTTACTTCTATAAGTAAACAGCATCAAATATACTTGTATTCAATGTGAATACACTGTTATACCATGAGTTTTTACTTCTATATGTAAACAGCATCAAATATACTTGTATTCAAAGTGAATACACTGTTATACCATATTTTTTACTTCTATATGTAAACTGCATCAATTATACTTGTATTTAATGTGAATACACTGTTATACCATGAGTTTTTACTTCTATATGTATACTGCATCAAATATACTTGTATTTAATGTGAATACACTGTTATACCATGAGTTTTTTCTTCTATAAGTAAACAGCATCAAATATACTTGTATTCAATGTGAATACACTGTTATACCATGAGTTTTTACTTCTATATGTAAACAGCATTAAATATACTTGTATTCAATGTGAATACACTGTTATACCATGAGTTTTTACTTCTATATGTAAACAGCATGGAATAAACTTGTATCCAATGGGAATACACTGTTATACCATGAGTTTTTACTTCTATATGTAAACTGCATGGAATATACTTGTATTCAATATGAATACACTGTTATACCATGAGTTTTTACTTCTATATGTAAGCAGCATCAAATATACTTGTATTCAATGTGAATACACTGTTATACCATGAGTTTTTACTTCTATATGTAAACAGCATCAAATATACTTGTATTCGATGTGAATACACTGTTATTCCATGTGTTTTTACTTCTATATGTAAACAGCATCAAATATACTTGTATTCAATGTGAATACACTGTTATACCATGAGCTTTTACTTCTATATGTATACTGCATCAAATATACCTGTATTCAATGTGAATACACTGTTATACCATGAGTTTTTACTTCTATATGTAAACAGCATCAAATATACTTGTATTCAATGTGAATACACTGTTATTGTTTAGACCGAAGTCATTGAGGGAAAACAGTGTATTACCTTGAGACGAATAGAGACGTGATGAGAGCGCAACGTTAAGTGGGAACGAGCTAGTCCAGACTGACCCTCTGCTTTCACTAGCGTCATCTGCTTCACACACTCAGTGATGTCAATACATGCCCTTTCTTTCTTTGTTTTTGTTTTTGTTTTGAGGGCTTGATTGAATGCATGAGAACAGGAGAGAAAAAAAAAGGGAAGCATGGTTATTTGAGGGACAACGGCGAACATAAAAATGTGTAGCGTTCTTTGTGGCCATAATTAATTAGGGCGAGAGAAAACATGAATGAAGGCGAGAGGGGAGAGAAAAAAAATGACATTCTTGTTTTGTTGACGCCGAAGGAAAGCGTGGTTGGGATGTTCTTGAAGATCGGTGTTACTCGCGTGATCCAGCGCTAGGCCCGGTAGCGAAATGGCGCGCTGTGCGCTCTGGCCGAGCGCCGGGTCGCTGGGCCATAAATCCTGGGTTGACGCTGCTGACTCTGACGCGGAGCAATGTCTGGCTCCTGGGCTGGAGGTGGATGGACCAGGGCTGGAGGTGGGACGACCGTGGCTGCAACGTTTGTCTGTGTGACCGTTCCTGGCATGACCACCACGCGTTGGTGGAGTAGACGGCGATTTCGGCTGTATAAGCGTCCCGAGGCTGTTTTGACGATGTAATCCCTGTTGACGCCAGCTTCTACCACAACAGCGGGGGTGTCCCATCGCTTTGTTGAATGATGTTGTATGAGCACGTGAGCGCCCAGCGGGAGTATGGGTAGATGATGAGCCGAAAAATTATAACGAGTGGTGGCCCGCGCTAACGCGTGGTGCATTCGTTTCTCCAAGACGTCGGCCGCTCTTTGCCACTCGGGGGCGAAGGATCGTTGGTGGGCTGGCAAGCTGTCTCGAATGGGCCTGTTGAACACCAACTGGGCCGGGGAAGCCCCCCCATAACGTGGAGCGTTCCGAAAGAGTAGGATGGCCTTTGCTAGCTTATCCGGATCTGGTTGGCCGCCGGTCCTGGAGCCGATGACTAGTTTATTCATGGATTTTATGGCCGCTTCCGCTCTGCCGTTGGATTGGTGATAGTGCGGAGAGGATGATCCAAATGCCACCCCCCAGTCTCGTAGGAAAACTTGAAGTTCGGCTGCTTTGAATGGACTGTTGTCGGAAAAAATCTTTACGGGGGCGCCACCGATGTCCAAGGAGAACGTGCGGAAAGAGTTGATCAGACGTCGAGCGGTTGTGTTGTTGTCTGGGAACATGGTGACGGCCGGCCAGCCACTGAATTGGTCAACTATTACTAGGAAGTGGCGGCCGTCTACCTCGCCGAGGTCTGCATGGAGGACTTCAAACGGCCGGGTTGCTGGTTCGTGTAACTGGAGAGGTTCCGCCGGTAACGACGAAAGTTGGCTGACACATTCTTCGCATGTCGAGGCCGCATTGGCGATATCCGTGTCCATATGACGCCAATAGAGCGATAGCCGGGCGCGTTGGCGCATTTTTGATGCACCTTGGTGCATGCCGAGCAGCGTCTGGATCGTTTGTTTGACCATGGATTTGAGCAGAACGATACGCGCACCGAAAACGATCATGTCGTCGGTATTGTCTATAGCGAGTTGATGGCGAGCGTCCCAGTATGGGCGGAGAGCGATCGGCAAATTGTGTTTCTCGTTTGGGAAACCTTCGCGTATGACGGAGCGCAACGCCACCAGTACTGGATCGATGTCGGCTGCTTGCTTCACTTTTTCCAGCGTAAGGTCGATGTTGGTGGCGGAGGATTCTGCGATGACTGCGATCATGGCGACTCTGGCTGTGAAAGTTTGTGGTCCCTCACCGAGCTCGTCAGAGGGTGCACCTGGGGAAATTGGCGAACGCGAGAGTGCGTCGGCTTCGATATTGCGATTTCCTGGGATCCATCGAGCGGTGAAGTTGTACCGCGCCATCTGAAGACGTAACCGAAGAAGCCGCGGGTTATCCAGTTTGTCTAAAGCGGAGTCGTTTAAAATAGGCACTAATGGGCGGTGATCTGTGACCAGGTCAAAATTTGTAAGCCCTTCGAGTAATTGACGGCTTTGTTTCATGCCCCAGGATGCCGCCAGGCACTCCAGTTCTATCATGGCATATCTCGTTTCCGGTGGTAGAAGGAATCTGGAACCAGCTTGCACAACGTGCCACGTACCGACTTCGCTTTGCTGTTTCAAAATAAATCCGAGGCCGTTTAAAAGTGATGCGTCGACTGCTAAGGATGTTGGGCGGCTGGGATCGTAGAAAGCGAGGTCTGGAACGATGGCCAATGTACTGCGAGTGGCGCGGAACGCCTCTTCGTGATCGGCCAACCACTCCCAGCTGATATTTTTCTTCAAAAGCGGTGATAGCGGGGCCAAAGCTGCGGCGATCTTGTCGCTGAAATTTCCCACTTGTTGGCATAGTCCGTAAAAGGAACGTAAATCGGTGATGTTTGCTGGTCGCGGGAATTCTCTGATGGCTCGTATGAGCTCTGGATTAGGCCGGAATCCATCTGCCGACACTTCATAGCCGGCGAAAATAGCTGTGGGCTGGGCGAAGACCGTCTTGTTTTTGTTGAACGACACGTTGTTGTCGTTGGCCATTTTGAATAGTATGCGTAGCAGATTAATGTGCTCCTCATAGGTGCGTGAATATATTGCCAGGTCTTCCATGCAGTGGGCGGCGTTGGGGATGTGTCCAAAAATGTCGGAAAAACGCCTGCCGTAGTCGTCACCGGCATGACTTATTCCCATAGGAAGACGTGTATACTGGTGGAGGCCCCCCGGTGTTGCGAATGTGGTGAGCGCCATGGATGCCGTGTCGAGCGCGCATTGGTGGTATCCTTTTAAAGCATCCACTACTGTGAAAAATTTCATTCTTTTTGGGATGGAACGTACTGATTGAAATGGCGTCGGGTTATCAAACTTTGAGCCGATGAGGAATTTGTTGAGTGGGCGATAGTCGGGACAGAAACGAATGCCGCCCTGCTTTTTTGGAACGACGACTACACCGTGATTCCAGGGCGTGACTTCTTCTGGCCGTACTTTTCGGATTATGCCTTGTTTGACCTGAGCAGCCAGTTCGTCTCGAAAGGGGGCTCGAAGTGGTTCCGATACTGGTCTGGAGCCGCGTATTTTTACCGGAACTGCTCCTTCTTTCAAAAAGAAATGGCAAGGAGGTCCGGTCATCACTCGACACACTCCGTCAAATACGCGCGGCACTTCCGCCAAAAGCAACGCCAAATCCGCTTCCTTTTGCTCCTTGGACGGCTGATATGGTGATGTAGATGAGATGTGATTGATGCGGGCATGTGGATAATTGTTGTGGAGCATGCCTAGTCTTCGTTGGGTCTCGGAGCAGAGTACTGGCTGCTGTAAATCTTCTAGTACGTATAGCGTGGTGGTGACGGGACGGGATACCCCGTCGTCTGCAAGCCAATCGATCGTTGCCGCGAATAATCCAACACACGTGATGGCGTTTCCGGTGGCGGTGCGAGCTGCAACACCTGGGCGAAGGGGGGTGTCTGGGAAAGAAATGCGGTATAGTGAGTGTGGGATTGCGTCTAGTTGTGATCCGGTGTCTGGTAGCCCTCGGATGGTCACTGTTGGGCCGTTTGGGTGCGCCACCACGCTGATGGCCACCGACTCTTCACTGGTGATCGCTCTCACTTGTTTGACTTGGATACTGCCCACAATCAAAGTTTCACCTTCACACACCGATGCGAAGTGATTTCTTTTCCGCAATTGTCACATTTTTTACCGAACGCTGGGCACTGGGTGGTGTTGTGACGTCGAGGCCCGCCACAGTACCGGCATGTTACTGTCGTTCGGCCGCGAGATTTCTTGTCTGGGGCGAAATGGGTTTGTGTGTCGTTGCTTGTGGCTGATTTGCTTGATTTGTAGGCTGAGCGGCGAATAGCGTTGATGGCATGATCGTTTTGTTGAAGCGACGCAGCTTGTAGTTGGGATGTTTCGGCCGATCGGAGAATGGTTAGTGCCTGATCGAGAGTGAGTGCGTCGCCGAGCTCAAGAAGTTTGATGCAAACGGTATTGTCTGCTACGCCGGATATCAATTGGCCCAATATACGAGTCGGTTCGCATAGGGCACAGCAATCTTGACTAAAATCACACTTGCGGCTGATGTCTCGAAGGCTGCATAGCCAGTTGTCAGCTGATTGATTTGGAAGCTGGAAGCATATTGCAAATTGATGACGCCAGACGTGCCGGTTCCGGCCAGCATTGCAGCGGGTACGGAGTAAGTTGATAATTTCGTCATAATCTCCCAATTGAGCTGCCGTAAGCCCCGCCGAAAGTACAGCCTATAATGTAGTGGTTGACAGGCACGATTTAAGCTGGTTTGTCTTGTATGCGGGGCGTGCGGCGACGTCGAGTACTTCATCGATGGTGGACAGGGCCAGAAATATTTTCCATCTTTCTTCCCATACGGCAAATGAATCGCGTTCGGCTTCCAGATCAAAAGGCGGTGGTGAACCGTATGCCTTAAATGCCCTTGCTGGATTGGCTGCTGCTGCGGCTGGGGCTGCCATGGTTGGAAATCACGTTTTTCTGTGGCTTGTGTTGCTCCTAGCGGAAACGTTGGGTAACTATATCAACGGAATGCAGCGAACGGCGGGGAACAGCGTCACCGATGTCGCTAACTGAGTTTAACGAGATGGCGGTCGATGGGACAAGAACTGCGAGGACTCCAGCACGCTGTGACAAGAATCCAATGTTGAATGTCACAATCGATCTCGAAAAACAAAGGATGGGCTTGCTCTGGATTAACGTGGATGCTCACGTAATCGCTGGAAAGCCTAAGTAATGCGGTGTGTACCTTGTAGCGCCCCTAGCGGGAGCGTGGGGTAACTATCCGCGGAATGCAGCGAATGGCGTCGCCCAAGTCGCGGAATAAATTTGATGATGGCGGTCGAATGGGACAAGAACCGGTAAAAAACCCAACACGCTGTGAGGGGAGTTAAACGTTGAACGTTAAATTCGAAAAAAGGTAAACTGTAGGGGGGGGAAACAATAATAACCGGTGGGGAATTAGACCTGGGTGTTGCGCACCTGGCGGCAAAAATGTGCGGCACCACGTGAGGCGAACGTTTGTCGGCGAAACACAGAGAAAATGCCCACTGTGATATCAGTAAAAAAAACTGATGAGGTATAATTCAAAATCGAGAGGTATAGATCAGCACCAACTGCACCATGTTTAGACCGAAGTCATTCAGGGAAAACAGTGTATTACCTTGAGACGAATAGAGACGTGATGAGAGCACAACGTTAAGCGGGAACGAGCTAGTCCAGACTGACCCTCTGCTCTCACTTGCGCCGTCTGCTTCACACACTCAGTGAAATCAATACAGTTATACCATGAGTTTTTACTTCTATATGTAAACTGCATGGAATATACTTGTATCCAATGTGAATACACTGTTATACCATGAGTTTTTACTTCTATATGTAAACTGCATGGAATATACTTGTATTCAATGTGAATACACTGTTATACCATGAGTTTTTACTTCTATATGTAAACAGCATCAAATATACTTGTATTCAATGTGAATACACTGTTATACCATGAGTTTTAGCTTCTATATATAAACAGCATCAAATATACTTGTATTCAATGTGAATACACTGTTATACCATGAGTTTTTACTTCTATATGTAAACAGCATCAAATATTCTTGTATTCAATGTGAAAACACTGTTATACCATGAGTTTCAACTTCTATATGTAAACAGGATCAATTATACTTGTATTCAATGTGAATACACTGTTATACCATGAGTTTTTACTTCTATATGTAAACAGCATCAAATATACTTGTATTCAATGTGAATACACTGTTATACCATGAGTTTTAACTTCTATATGTAAACAGCATCAAATATACTTGTATTCAATGTGAATACACTGTTATACCATGAGTTTTTACTTCTATATGTATACTGCATCAAATATACTTGTATTCAATGTGAATACACTGTTATACCACGAGTTTTTACTTCTATATGTAAACTGCATGGAATATTCTTGTATCCAATGTGAATACACTGTTATACCATGAGTTTTTACTTCTATATGTAAACTGCATGAAATATACTTGTATTCAATGTGAATACACTGTAATACCATGAGTTTTTACTTCTATATGTAAACAGCATCAAATATACTTGTATTCAATGTTAATACACTGCTATACCATGAGTTTTTACTTCTATATGTAAACTGCTTGTATTCAATGTGAATACACTGTTATACCATGAGTTTTTACTTCTATATGTAAACTGCTTGGAATATACTTGTATTCAATGTGAATACACTGTTATACCATGAGTTTTTACTTCTATATGTAAACAGCATCAAATATACTTGTATTCAATGTGAATACACTGTTATACCATGATTTTTTACTTCTATATGTAAACTGCATGGAATATACTTGTATTCAATGTGAATACACTGTTATACCATGAGTTTTTACTTCTACATGTAAACAACATCAAACATACTTGTATTCAATGTGAATACACTGTTATACCATGAGTTTTTACTTCTATATGTATACTGCATCAAATATACTTGTATTTAATGTGAATACACTGTTATACCATGAGTTTTTACTTCTATATGTAAACTGCATGGAATATACTTGTATTCAATGTGAATACACTGTTATACCATGAGTTTTTACTTCTATATGTAAACTGCATGGAATATACTTGTATCCAATGTGAATACACTGTTATACCATGAGTTTTTACTTCTATATGTAAACTGCATGGGATATACTTGTATTCAATGTGAATACACTGTTAAACCATGATTTTTTACTTTTTTATGTAAACAGCATCAAATATACTTGTATTCAATGTGAATACACTGTTATACCATGAGTTTTTACTTCTACATGTAAACTGCATGGAATATACTTGTATTCAATGTGAATACCCTGTTATACCACGAGTTTTTACTTCTATATGTAAACTGCATGGAATATACTTGTATTCAATGTGAATACACTGTTATACCATGAGTTTTTACTTCTATATATAAACAGCATCAAATATACTTGTATTCAATGTGAATACACTGTTATACCATGAGTTTTTACTTCTATATGTATACTGCATCAAATATACTTGTATTCAATGTGAATACACTGTTATACCATGAGTTTTTATTTCTATGTGTAAACTGCATGGAATATACTTGTATTCAATGTGAATACACTGTTATACCATGAGTTTTTACTTCTATATGTAAACAGCATCAAAAAATACTTGTATTCAATTTGAATACACTGTTATACCATGATATTTTACTTCTATATGTATACTGCATCAAATATACTTGTATTTAATTTGAATACACTGTTATACCATGAGTTTTTACTTCTATATGTAAACTGCATGGAATATACTTATATTCAATGTGAATACACTGTTATACCATGAGTTTTTACTTCTATATGTAAACTGCATGGAATATACTTGTATCCAATGTGAATACACTGTTATACCATGAGTTTTTACTTCTATATGTAAACTGCATGGAATATACTTGTATTCAATGTGAATACACTGTTATACCATGAGTTTTTACTTCTATATGTAAACAGCATCAAATATACTTGTATTCAATGTGAATACACTGTTATACTATGAGTTTTTACTTCTATTTGTAAACAGCATCAAATATACTTGTATTCAATGTGAATACACTGTTATACCATGAGTTTTTACTTCTATATGTAAATAGCATGGAATATACTTGTATTCAATGTGAATACACTGTTATACCATGAGTTTTTACTTCTATATGTAAACAGTATCAAATATACTTGTATTCAATGTGAATACACTGTTACACCATGAGTTTTTACTTCTACATGTAAACTGCATGGAATATACTTGTATTCAATGTGAATCCCCTGTTATACCACGAGTTTTTACTTCTATATGTAAACTGCATGGAATATACTTGTATTCAATGTGAATACACTGTTATACCATGAGTTTTTACTTCTATATGTAAACAGCATCAAATATACTTGTATTCAATGTGTTACACTGTTATACCATGAGTTTTTACTTCTATATGTATACTGCATCAAATATACTTGTATTCAATGTGAATACACTGTTATACCATGAGTTTTTATTTCTATGTGTAAACTGCATCAAATATACTTGTATTCAATGTGAATACACTGTTATACCATGAGTTTTTACTTTTATATGTATACTGCATCAAATATACTTGTATTCAATGTGAATACACTGTTATACCATGAGTTTTTACTTCTATATGTAAACTGCATGGAATATACTTGTTTCCAATGTGAATACACTGTTATACCATGAGTTTTTACTTCTATATGTAAACTGCATGGAATATACTTGTATTCAATGTGAATACACTGTTATACCATGAGTTTTTACTTCTACATGTAAACTGCATGGAATATACTTGTATTCAATGTGAATACACTGTTATACCATGAGTTTTTACTTCTATATGTAAACTGCATGGAATATACTTGTATTCAATGTGAATACACTGTTATACCATGAGTTTTTACTTCTATATGTAAACAACATCAAATATACTTGTATTCAATGTGAATACATTGTTATACCATGAGTTTTTACTTCTATATGTAAATTGCATGGAATATACTTGTATTCAATGTGAATACACTGTTATACCATGAGTTTTTACTTCTATATATGTAAACTTCATGGAATATACTTGTATTCAATGTGAATACACTGTTATACCATGAGTTTTTACTTCTAAATGTAAACAGCATCAAATATACTTGTCTTCAATGTGAATACACTGTTATACCATGAGTTTTTACTTCTATATGTAAACAGCATCAAATATACTTGTATTCAATGTGAATACACTGTTATACCATGAGTTTTTACTTCTATATGTAAACAGCATCAAATATACTTCTATTCAATGTGAATACACTGTTATACCATGATTTTTTACTTCTATATGTAAACAGCATCAAATATACTTGTATTCAATATGAGTACACTGTTATACCTTGAGTTTTTACTTCTATATGTAAACTGCATGGAATATACTTGTATTCAATGTGAATACACTGTTATACCATGAGTTTTTACTTCTATATGTAAACTGCATGGAATATACTTGTATTCAATGTGAATACACTTTTATACCATGAGTTTTTACTTCTATATGTAAACTGCATCAAATATACTTGTATTCAATATGAATACACTGTTATACCATGGGTTTTTACTTCTATATGTAAACAGCATCAAATATACTTGTATTCAATGTGAATACACTGTTATACCATGAGTTTTTACTTCTATATGTAAACAGCATCAAATATACTTCTATTCAATGTGAATACACTGTTATACCATGAGTTTTTACTTCTATATGTAAACAGCATCAAATATACTTTTATTCAATGTGAATACACTGTTATACCATGAGTTTTTACTTCTATATTTAAACTGCATGGAATATACTTGTATTCAATGTAAATACACTGTTATACCATGAGTTTTTACTTCTATATGTATACTGCATCAAATATACTTGAATTCAATGTGAATACACTGTTTTACCATGAGTTTTTACTTCTATATGTAAACAGCATCAAATATACTTGTATTCAATGTGAATACACTGTTATACCATGAGTTTTTACTTCTACATGTAAACTGCATGGAATATACTTGTATTCAATGTGAATACACTGTTATACCATGAGTTTTTACTTCTATATGTAAACAGCATCAAATATACTTGTATTCAATGTGAATACATTGTTATACCATGAGTTTTTACTTCTATATGTAAACTGCATGGAATATACTTGTATTCAATGTGAATACACTGTTATACCATGAGTTTTTACTTCTATATGTAAACTTCATGGAATATACTTGTATTCAAGGTGAATACACTGTTATACCATGAGTTTTTACTTCTATATGTAAACAGCATCAAATATACTTGTATTCAATGTGAATACACTGTTATACCATGAGTTTTTACTTCTATATGTAAACTGCATCAAATATACTTGTATTTAATGTGAATACACTGTTATACCATGAGTTTTTACTTCTATATGTAAACTGCATGGAATATACTTGTATTCAATGTGAATACACTTTTATACCATGAGTTTTGACTTCTATATGTAAACAACATCAAATATACTTGTATTCAATGTGAATACATTGTTATACCATGAGTTTTTACTTCTATATAGTAAATTGCATGGAATATACTTGTATTCAATGTGAATACACTGTTATACCATGAGTTTTTACTTCTATATATGTAAACTTCATGGAATATACTTGTATTCAATGTGAATACACTGTTATACCATGAGTTTTTACTTCTAAATGTAAACAGCATCAAATATACTTGTCTTCAATGTGAATACACTGTTATACCATGAGTTTTTACTTCTATATGTAAACAGCATCAAATATACTTGTATTCAATGTGAATACACTGTTATACCATGAGTTTTTACTTCTATATGTAAACAGCATCAAATATACTTCTATTCAATGTGAATACACTGTTATACCATGATTTTTTACTTCTATATGTAAACAGCATCAAATATACTTGTATTCAATATGAGTACACTGTTATACCTTGAGTTTTTACTTCTATATGTAAACTGCATGGAATATACTTGTATTCAATGTGAATACACTGTTATACCATGAGTTTTTACTTCTATATGTAAACTGCATGGAATATACTTGTATTCAATGTGAATACACTTTTATACCATGAGTTTTTACTTCTATATGTAAACTGCATCAAATATACTTGTATTCAATGTGAATACACTGTTATACCATGGGTTTTTACTTCTATATGTAAACAGCATCAAATATACTTGTATTCAATGTGAATACACTGTTATACCATGAGTTTTTACTTCTATATGTAAACAGCATCAAATATACTTCTATTCAATGTGAATACACTGTTATACCATGAGTTTTTACTTCTATATGTAAACAGCACCAAATATACTTTTATTCAATGTGAATACACTGTTATACCATGAGTTTTTACTTCTATATTTAAACTGCATGGAATATACTTGTATTCAATGTAAATACACTGTTATACCATGAGTTTTTACTTCTATATGTATACTGCATCAAATATACTTGAATTCAATGTGAATACACTGTTTTACCATGAGTTTTTACTTCTATATGTAAACAGCATCAAATATACTTGTATTCAATGTGAATACACTGTTATACCATGAGTTTTTACTTCTACATGTAAACTTCATGGAATATACTTGTATTCAATGTGAATACACTGTTATACCATGAGTTTTTACTTCTATATGTAAACAGCATCAAATATACTTGTATTCAATGTGAATACATTGTTATACCATGAGTTTTTACTTCTATATGTAAACTGCATGGAATATACTTGTATTCAATGTGAATACACTGTTATACCATGAGTTTTTACTTCTATATGTAAACTTCATGGAATATACTTGTATTCAAGGTGAATACACTGTTATACCATGAGTTTTTACTTCTATATGTAAACAGCATCAAATATACTTGTATTCAATGTGAATACACTGTTATACCATGAGTTTTTACTTCTATATGTAAACTGCATCAAATATACTTGTATTTAATGTGAATACACTGTTATACCATGAGTTTTTACTTCTATATGTAAACTGCATGGAATATACTTGTATTCAATGTGAATACACTTTTATTCCATGAGTTTTGACTTCTATATGTAAACTGCATCAAATATACTTGTATTCAATGTGAATACACTGTTATACCATGAGTTTTTACTTCTATATGTAAACAGCATCAAATATACTTGTATTCAATGTGAATACACTGTTATACCATGAGTTTTTACTTCTATATGTAAACAGCATCAAATATACTTCTATTCAATGTGAATACACTGTTATACCATGAGTTTTTACTTCTATATGTAAACAGCATCAAATATACTTTTATTCAATATGAATACACTGTTATACCATGAGTTTTTACTTCTATATGTAAACTGCATGGAATATACTTGCATTCAATGTGAATACACTGTTATACCATGGGTTTTTACTTCTATATGTATACTGCATCAAATATACTTGTATTTAATGTGCATACCCTGTTATACTGTGAGTTTTTACTTCTATATGTAAACAGCGTCAAATATACTTGTATTCAATGTGAATACATTGTTATACCATGAGTTTTTACTTCTATATGTAAACTGCATGGAATATACTTGTATTCAATGTGAATACACTGTTATACCATGAGTTTTTACTTCTATATGTAAACTTCATGGAATATACTTGTATTCAAGGTGAATACACTGTTATACCATGAGTTTTTACTTCTATATGTAAACAGCATCAAATATACTTGTATTCAATGTGAATACACTGTTATACCATGAGTTTTTACTTCTATATGTAAACTGCATCAAATATACTTGTATTTAATGTGAATACACTGTTATACCATGAGTTTTTACTTCTATATGTAAACTGCATGGAATATACTTGTATTCAATGTGAATACACTTTTATACCATGAGTTTTGACTTCTATATGTAAACAACATCAAATATACTTGTATTCAATGTGAATACATTGTTATACCATGAGTTTTTACTTCTATATGTAAATTGCATGGAATATACTTGTATTCAATGTGAATACACTGTTATACCATGAGTTTTTACTTCTATATATGTAAACTTCATGGAATATACTTGTATTCAATGTGAATACACTGTTATACCATGAGTTTTTACTTCTAAATGTAAACAGCATCAAATATACTTGTCTTCAATGTGAATACACTGTTATACCATGAGTTTTTACTTCTATATGTAAACAGCATCAAATATACTTGTATTCAATGTGAATACACTGTTATACCATGAGTTTTTACTTCTATATGTAAACAGCATCAAATATACTTCTATTCAATGTGAATACACTGTTATACCATGAGTTTTTTACTTCTATATGTAAACAGCATCAAATATACTTGTATTCAATATGAGTACACTGTTATACCTTGAGTTTTTACTTCTATATGTAAACTGCATGGAATATACTTGTATTCAATGTGAATACACTGTTATACCATGAGTTTTTACTTCTATATGTAAACTGCATGGAATATACTTGTATTCAATGTGAATACACTTTTATACCATGAGTTTTTACTTCTATATGTAAACTGCATCAAATATACTTGTATTCAATGTGAATACACTGTTATACCATGGGTTTTTACTTCTATATGTAAACAGCATCAAATATACTTGTATTCAATGTGAATACACTGTTATACCATGAGTTTTTACTTCTATATGTAAACAGCATCAAATATACTTCTATTCAATGTGAATACACTGTTATACCATGAGTTTTTACTTCTATATGTAAACAGCACCAAATATAGTTTTATTCAATGTGAATACACTGTTATACCATGAGTTTTTACTTCTATATTTAAACTGCATGGAATATACTTGTATTCAATGTAAATACACTGTTATACCATGAGTTTTTACTTCTATATGTATACTGCATCAAATATACTTGAATTCAATGTGAATACACTGTTTTACCATGAGTTTTTACTTCTATATGTAAACAGCATCAAATATACTTGTATTCAATGTGAATACACTGTTATACCATGAGTTTTTACTTCTACATGTAAACTTCATGGAATATACTTGTATTCAATGTGAATACACTGTTATACCATGAGTTTTTACTTCTATATGTAAACAGCATCAAATATACTTGTATTCAATGTGAATACATTGTTATACCATGAGTTTTTACTTCTATATGTAAACTGCATGGAATATACTTGTATTCAATGTGAATACACTGTTATACCATGAGTTTTTACTTCTATATGTAAACTTCATGGAATATACTTGTATTCAAGGTGAATACACTGTTATACCATGAGTTTTTACTTCTATATGTAAACAGCATCAAATATACTTGTATTCAATGTGAATACACTGTTATACCATGAGTTTTTACTTCTATATGTAAACTGCATCAAATATACTTGTATTTAATGTGAATACACTGTTATACCATGAGTTTTTACTTCTATATGTAAACTGCATGGAATATACTTGTATTCAATGTGAATACACTTTTATACCATGAGTTTTGACTTCTATATGTAAACTGCATCAAATATACTTGTATTCAATGTGAATACACTGTTATACCATGAGTTTTTACTTCTATATGTAAACAGCATCAAATATACTTGTATTCAATGTGAATACACTGTTATACCATGAGTTTTTACTTCTATATGTAAACAGCATCAAATATACTTCTATTCAATGTGAATACACTGTTATACCATGAGTTTTTACTTCTATATGTAAACAGCATCAAATATACTTTTATTCAATATGAATACACTGTTATACCATGAGTTTTTACTTCTATATGTAAACTGCATGGAATATACTTGTATTCAATGTGAATACACTGTTATACCATGGGTTTTTACTTCTATATGTATACTGCATCAAATATACTTGTATTTAATGTGCATACCCTGTTATACTGTGAGTTTTTACTTCTATATGTAAACAGCGTCAAATATACTTCTATTCAATGTGAATACACTGTTATACCATGAGTTTTTACTTCTATATGTAAACAGCACCAAATATACTTTTATTCAATGTGAATACACTGTTATACCATGAGTTTTTACTTCTATATTTAAACTGCATGGAATATACTTGTATTCAATGTAAATACACTGTTATACCATGAGTTTTTACTTCTATATGTATACTGCATCAAATATACTTGAATTCAATGTGAATACACTGTTTTACCATGAGTTTTTACTTCTATATGTAAACAGCATCAAATATACTTGTATTCAATGTGAATACACTGTTATACCATGAGTTTTTACTTCTACATGTAAACTTCATGGAATATACTTGTATTCAATGTGAATACACTGTTATACCATGAGTTTTTACTTCTATATGTAAACAGCATCAAATATACTTGTATTCAATGTGAATACATTGTTATACCATGAGTTTTTACTTCTATATGTAAACTGCATGGAATATACTTGTATTCAATGTGAATACACTGTTATACCATGAGTTTTTACTTCTATATGTAAACTTCATGGAATATACTTGTATTCAAGGTGAATACACTGTTATACCATGAGTTTTTACTTCTATATGTAAACAGCATCAAATATACTTGTATTCAATGTGAATACACTGTTATACCATGAGTTTTTACTTCTATATGTAAACTGCATCAAATATACTTGTATTTAATGTGAATACACTGTTATACCATGAGTTTTTACTTCTATATGTAAACTGCATGGAATATACTTGTATTCAATGTGAATACACTTTTATACCATGAGTTTTGACTTCTATATGTAAACTGCATCAAATATACTTGTATTCAATGTGAATACACTGTTATACCATGAGTTTTTACTTCTATATGTAAACAGCATCAAATATACTTGTATTCAATATGAATACACTGTTATACCATGAGTTTTTACTTCTATATGTAAACAGCATCAAATATACTTCTATTCAATGTGAATACACTGTTATACCATGAGTTTTTACTTCTATATGTAAACAGCATCAAATATACTTTTATTCAATATGAATACACTGTTATACCATGAGTTTTTACTTCTATATGTAAACTGCATGGAATATACTTGCATTCAATGTGAATACACTGTTATACCATGGGTTTTTACTTCTATATGTATACTGCATCAAATATACTTGTATTTAATGTGCATACACTGTTATACTGTGAGTTTTTACTTCTATATGTAAACAGCGTCAAATATACTTCTATTCAATGTGAATACACTGTTATACCTTGAGTTTTTACTTCTATATGTAAACTGCATGGAATATACTTGTATTCAATGTGAATACACTGTTATACCATGAGTTTTTCCTTCTATATGTAAACTGCATGGAATATACTTGTATTCAATGTGAATACACTGTTATACCATGAGTTTTTACTTCTATATGTAAACAGCATCAAATATACTTGTATTCAATGTGAATACATTGTTATACCATGAGTTTTTACTTCTATATGTAAACTGCATGGAATATACTTGTATTCAATGTGAATACACTGTTATACCATGAGTTTTTACTTCTATATGTAAAGTTCATGGAATATACTTGTATTCAATGTGAATACACTGTTATACCATGAGTTTTTACTTCTATATGTAAACAGCATCAAATATACTTGTATTCAATGTGAATACACTGTTATACCATGAGTTTTTACTTCTATATGTAAACAGCATCAAATATACTTGTATTCAATGTGAATATACTGTTATACCATGAGTTTTTTACTTCTATATGTAAACTGCATCAAATATACTTGTATTCAATGTGAATACACTGTTATACCATGAGTTTTTACTTCTATATGTAAACAGCATCAAATATACTTCTATTCAATGTGAATACACTGTTATACCATGATTTTTTACTTCTATATGTAAACAGCATCAAATATACTTGTATTCAATAAGAATACACTGTTATACCTTGAGTTTTTACTTCTATATTTAAACTGCATGGAATATACTTGTATTCAATGTAAATACACTGTTATACCATGAGTTTTTACTTCTATATGTATACTGCATCAAATATACTTGTATTTAATGTGAATACACTGTTTTACCATGAGTTTTTACTTCTATATGAAAACAGCATCAAATATACTTGTATTCAATGTGAATACACTGTTATACCATGAGTTTTTACTTCTACATGTAAACAGCATCAAATATACTTGTATTCAATGTGAATACATTGTTATACCATGAGTTTTTACTTCTATATGTAAACTGCATGGAATATACTTGTATTCAATGTGAATACACTGTTATACCATGAGTTTTTACTTCTATATGTAAACTGCATGGAATATACTTGTATTCAAGGTGAATACACTGTTATACCATGAGTTTTTACTTCTATATGTAAACAGCATCAAATATACTTGTATTCAATGTGAATACACTGTTATACCATGAGTTTTTACTTCTATATGTAAACTGCATCAAATATACTTGTATTTAATGTGAATACACTGTTATACCATGAGTTTTTACTTCTATATGTAAACTGCATGGAATATTCTTGTATTCAATGTGAATACACTTTTATACCATGTGTTTTTACTTCTATATGTAAACTGCATCAAATATACTTGTATTCAATGTGAATACACTGTTATACCATGAGTTTTTACTTCTATATGTAAACAGCATCAAATATACTTGTATTCAATGTGAATACACTGTTATACCATGAGTTTTTACTTCTATATGTAAACAGCATCAAATATACTTCTATTCCATGTGAATACAATGTTATACCATGAGTTTTTACTTCTATATGTAAACAGCATCAAATATACTTTTATTCAATGTGAATACACTGTTATACCATGAGTTTTTACTTCTATATGTAAACTGCATGGAATATACTTGCATTCAATGTGAATACACTGTTATACCATGGGTTTTTACTTCTATATGTATACTGCATCAAATATACTTGTATTTAATGTGCATACACTGTTATACTGTGAGTTTTTACTTCTATATGTAAACAGCGTCAAATATACTTCTATTCAATGTGAATACACTGTTATACCTTGAGTTTTTACTTCTATATGTAAACTGCATGGAATATACTTGTATTCAATGTGAATACACTGTTATACCATGAGTTTTTACTCCTATATGTAAACTGCATGAAATATACTTGTATTCAATGTGAATACACTGTTATACCATGAGTTTTTACTTCTATATGTAAACAGCATCAAATATACTTGTATTCAATGTGAATAAATTGTTATACCATGAGTTTTTACTTCTATATGTAAACTGCATGGAATATACTTGTATTCAATGTGAATACACTATTATACCATGAGTTTTTACTTCTATATGTAAACTTCATGGAATATACTTGTATTCAATGTGAATACACTGCTATACCATGAGTTTTTACTTCTATATGTAAACAGCATCAAATATACTTGTATTCAATGTGAATACACGGTTATACCATGAGTTTTTACTTCTATATGTAAACAGCATCAAATATACTTGTATTTAATGTGAATACACTGTTATACCATGAGTTTTTACTTCTATATGTAAACTGCATGGAATATTCTTGTATTCAATGTGAATACACTTTTATACCATGTGTTTTTACTTCTATATGTAAACTGCATCAAATATACTTGTATTCAATGTGAATACACTGTTATACCATGAGTTTTTACTTCTATATGTAAACAGCATCAAATATACTTGTATTCAATGTGAATACACTGTTATACCATGAGATTTTACTTCTATATGTAAACAGCATCAAATATACTTCTATTCCATGTGAATACAATGTTATACCATGAGTTTTTACTTCTATATGTAAACAGCATCAAATATACTTTTATTCAATGTGAATACACTGTTATACCATGAGTTTTTACTTCTATATGTAAACTGCATGGAATATACTTGCATTCAATGTGAATACACTGTTATACCATGGGTTTTTACTTCTATATGTATACTGCATCAAATATACTTGTATTTAATGTGCATACACTGTTATACTGTGAGTTTTTACTTCTATATGTAAACAGCATCAAATATACTTGTATTCAATGTGAATAAATTGTTATACCATAAGTTTTTACTTCTATATGTAAACTGCATGGAATATACTTGTATTCAATGTGAATACACTTTTATACCATGAGTTTTTACTTCTATATGTAAACTTCATGGAATATACTTGTATTCAATGTGAATACACTGCTATACCATGAGTTTTTACTTCTATATGTAAACAGCATCAAATATACTTGTATTCAATGTGAATACACGGTTATACCATGAGTTTTTACTTCTATATTACTGTTATACAATGAGTTTTTACTTCTATATGTAAACAGCATCAAATATACTTGTATTCAATGTGAATACACTGTTATACCATGAGTTTTTACTTCTATATGTAAACCGCCTCAAATATACTTGTATTCAATGTGCATACACTGTTATACTGTGAGTTTTTACTTCTATATGTAAACAGCGTCAAATATACTTCTATTCAATGTGAATACACTGTTATACCTTGAGTTTTTACTTCTATATGTAAACTGCATGGAATATACTTGTATTCAATGTGAATACACTGTTATACCATGAGTTTTTACTTCTATATGTAAACTGCATGGAATATACTTGTATTCAATGTGAATACACTGTTATACCATGAGTTTTTACTTCTATATGTAAACTGCATCAAATATACTTGTATTCAATGTGAATACACTGTTATACCATGGGTTTTTACTTCTATATGTAAACAGCATCAAATATACTTGTATTCAATGTGAATACACTGTTATACCATGAGTTTTTACTTCTATATGTAAACAGCATCAAATATACTTCTATTCAATGTGAATACACTGTTATACCATGAGTTTTTACTTCTATATGTAAACAGCATCAAATATACTTGTATTCAATGTGAATACATTGTTATACCATGAGTTTTTACTTCTATATGTAAACAGCCTCAAATATACTTGTATTCAATGTGAATACACTGTTATACCATGAGTTTTTACTTCTATATGTAAACAGCATCAAATATACTTGTATTCAATGTGAATACACTGTTATACCATGAGTTTTTACTTCTATATATAAACTGCATGGAATATACTTGTATTCAATGTGAATACACTTTTATACCATGAGTTTTTACTTCTATATGTAAACTGCATCAAATATACTTGTATTCAATGTGAATACACTGTTATACCATGAGTTTTTACTTCTATATGTATACTGCTTCAAATATACTTGTATTCAATGTGAATACACTGTTGTAAGATTTGCCAGGCGTGTATTTATTAGACTTCTACAATAGCAATACAATCAAACCAAGAAGCATGGCACTACTCTACTCTGAATATTGTTGCGAATAACACGGCTTTTATACAGAATTGCAAGTGGCACATTGGGTGTGGCTTAGATAGCGGTGGCGCGCGGTCACTTGGTCATGTGGGCGTTGCCTTTGTGTACACCTTGCGTACACTCAATGTCCGTGCAGATTTGCCATCTTCTGTAAAGCGTAAATATTGCAGTTGGCTCGTTACATTCCTTCCCCCTGTGCGGCAGGATAAATTGGTCCTCCAATTTTACCTTTGTGTGCAGACTACAGGTCTTAGGAAGGCAACGTGAATTGTGCCAAAATATATAGTTATAAGAAGCGTCTAAAATATTGTAGCATTGGTGATGATTAAAATAATGGGGTGTTATTTTCTTTTAGATGATGTCTGGCTGTTGGTACACTTGTTTTTTCTTTTTAGCACTCGGAATCCGTTGTGTCTATAGGAATTTTCTCAGGCACGATCACTGTTTGACCGAAAAAGTTCATAGTCACGCGGTGAATATTTCTCTATTGGAACAGCTCTCGTGGAATTCATTTTCGGCTTGCAATCAGCATCAGGAAATTGAATAATTCCCATATTCTTCGGTTCAGAACAATCGCACACAATTGTCTCAAATGCCTGCGGGTGTAACCCGTAAAAGCATAGCAGCAGTAGGAATGGTAACGAGGACATTTGTACATGTAAAAATATATGGTAAATCAAAAAAAAAAAATGAACAGTATACTGGTCAACTTAGTCTAAGTCATCATGTGGGTTTACTAAGTTAAGATAATCAAATATGAAAAAGAAATAATGGAAGTAAACGTCAAAGTAAAAGAGAGAAAACAACAAGAAAAAAAATTCTGACGGCTTTTGAAAGGTCAACGATTTCCCGTCGGCTTTTCATCGGCTACGCCACGGCAAAATAACATAAAAATAGGGGGTGTCGTAATATAACAGTTTTTTATGGTAGAAGGACACAATATTTTTCGAACAAATTTATATCGTTGGAAAGAGGGGAAAGTGAGCTTAATTATCAAAAAGAAAGAATTGAAAAATATTGAATCATGTGGAAATGCTGACGAGAAAGAAACGTTTCAAAGTTTTACGGCGGAAAATTTTTCTGCCGTGGAAGGTCATGCGCATATCTCGTTTTTTTTCTAAGTCCAATGCAGGGGAAAAGTGCAAATGGGGGAAGAAGCGGAGGGGAATAAAAATGGAATAAGGGAGTAGGAAAAGTTGCCTTCGGCAAAAGGGAACTTAGAATATTTTCAATATTGCTGCGGCGGGGAAGCTGCAGTAGGGAAACGAAAGTGAAAGTAAAAAACTTAGCGTATGTTGGGGTGTGTAAAAATGGAATGCGCTAGCGGTGGCGCTGCTATATGTGTTGTGTATATGGAAAAAGCCTTTGCAGGGATAGCAAAGCTATAGAAAATCATAAAAGGGAAGTGATATATAGTGGGATATATAGTTAGAAAAATTTCAACTGTTTCGTTCGTCTACGAATTTCTTAGAGAAATGGGAGTTGTTAAATTGAAATGGCATACATTACTATCAAAATTTTACTTATTATTTTTTTTTCTTTACTTCACTTTTACCATTTCCAATGTTGTATTGCTACTGAATAAGTGTAACAGATGGACTTCTAATAAAATCTACTGTTACTGTTAAAAAATGTCTGTTACTTCTATCGTAAAAGAGTGAAATATGGGAAGTTCTGCAATTTATGGGCTTAATCAGAGAGGGAACAACTCAAATGCAAATATTTCAAAAGAACACAGAAGCAAGAAGAAATAACAAATTATTTTATACTTGTTGGACACGAACATTGTTTTATGGTATCACAACATATGACACGACATACGTATGGAAAGAATGTAAGAAATTCAATAGTCTAATGGGATAATTTTTTTTTTTTTTTTTTTTTCGAGAGAACTCATGTAATTTTGTGTTTGTTCGTTTGTTTTTCTTTTTGTTTTGTTTTATGTTTTTTTTTTCAAAGTTCTTCTGTTTCTTTTTTTTTCTTTTTGGTATACCTTTTCCTTTATTTTATTTAAAAATTTTTTTTTTTACTATTAATGGAGAGACTTACTTCTCTCTCTCTCTTCTTATGTTTTTTTTTTTATAAAGGAAAAGGTAAAATGGGCTATCTTTAAGAGTTGCTTGTTTAGACGTGTTGTATGCGAATGTGACGAATTGCAGATACCTATCCCACTCCTCGGGTTCGTCTACCACATAACAAGCAAGCATATCACATAGCGTTCTATTAAACCTTTCTACCAATCCATCGGTTTGTGGATGATATGCAGTGGTACGCATTTGTTTTATCTTAAATAATTTACATATTTCTTGAACAATATTTGATAAAAAATTTGTTCCTTGATCTGTCAACACGATTTCTGGGGCTTCATATTTTGTTATTAACTTATTTACTAGGATATTGGCTATTGTTTGTGCGGTTTGATTTTTCATTGGAAATGTAAAGACAAATCTACTGGCATAGTCTGACAATACTAAAATATATTTATATCCCTTAACACTTTCTTGAATTGGTCCAACTACATCCATTGCAATTCTTTCCCATACCCTATCTACTGGTGGCAAAGGTTGCAATGGTGCTTTACTCGTGCCAAATGCTTTTCGTCTTGCACACTTTAAACAACTGTTAACGTATGCTGTGACATCAGATCGCATATTAGGCCAAGAGTATTGCCTTTGTAGTCTTGCTAGAGTTTTTGTTATACCTAAATGTCCTGCTAATATGTGGTCATGATTTTCCTCCATGATTTCTCTTATTTTCACAATGGGAACTACTATCCTTCCATATTTATCAATTAGTTCTTGTTTCTCATTTAACTTATATCCATTTATATTTCCTTTTTATTACCGTTCTGTATCTTTTTAAGATTCTCTATTATTCTTCGGCAATAGTTATCTTCATGCTGTAATTCAGTCCATTCTTTCTCCAAATTATTAACCTGGGATTCTGTTTTCGATTCTACTTTAGCAATGGGTAATATTGGAATACGACTAAGAGTGTCGGCGTTTTGGTGTGACTTACCAGGTCGATATCCGATTACGATGTCAAATTCTTGTAATTTCAATGCCCATCTTGCTAGTCGTCCTGCCGGTTCGGATTTGCTCATCAACCATTCTAAAGGTCGATGATCAGTGAATACCGTAAACTTCCGGCCGTATAAGTTCGTTCTGAATACATCTACAGCATGAATGATTGCATATGCTTCTTTCTCTGTTGTTGACCATTTGGCTTCACGGTCGTTCAGATGTTTAGAAGTATACGCGATGACGACTTCTAGGTCGTCTGATTCACTGTGATCCTGTTCGTCGGTCGCAGCTGAATCCGCTGATTGAGGTGGAGATTGTATTTGTGCCAAGACTGCTCCTATTCCGTATCCTGATGCATCCGTATAGATGATAAATTCGCGCGTGAAATTGGGATAGCTCAGAATAGGTCTAGATATGAGGCAGTTCTTTATACAATTAAAGGCGTCCCTTTGTTCCTCCCCCCATTTCCATTCGACTGACTTCCTTGTCAGTGCTGTCAATGGATGAGCTTTATCAGCGAAAGCTCTGATAAATTTTCGATAGTAGCTTGCTAGTCCCAAAAATGAACTCAATTCTTTTGTGTTTTTAGGTGCAGGGTAATTAATAATTGATTCCAATTTTTTAAGATTTGGTGTTATACCTTGTTCTGATACTATGTAACCTAAATAGTCCAACTTCTCTTGAAAGAATTCGCATTTTTTTCGTTTTAGTTTTAAACCCGCTTTTGTCAACAATTTAAAAACTTCTTCTAAATGTTTTATATGTTCGTCAATCGAACAACTGAAAACAATAATGTCATCTAGATAAACCAATGCAAACTTAAAAAGTACATCTTTCAGGATGTTATTCATTGCTCTTTGAAAAGTGCTTGGTGCATTTGTTAATCCAAATGGCATACGATTGAATTCATATTGTCCAAATTCACATATAAAGGCTGTTTTATATTTATCGCTTTCTTCTATTTCTATTTGCCAGTATCCGCTTAATAAATCCAGTGTTGAAAAATACTTTGAACCGCACAATGCATCTACGGTATCATCTATTCTAGGTAAGGGATATCTATCTTTTATTGTTATTTTGTTTAATTGTCTATAGTCAATGCACATTCTCATTTCACCATCCTTTTTGTTAACCATTACAATTGCTGCTGAGAATGGACTATGACTTTCTCTTATTATTTTATTTTGTAGCATACTATCAATCTTCGATTTTACCGCATTTTTTAGTGCTTCAGGCGTTCTACGCAGACGCTGATTAATTGGTGCGCTAGCTCCCGTATTAATGAAATGTTTGACATTAATAGCCAACCCAAGGTCTGATTCTTTATCTGCAAACAATCTTTCGTTTTTTACAAGCAACCATTCAATTTTTGTTTTTACTTCATTAGGAAAATTGGGTATTTTAAAGTCCTTCTTTTCTAATTTTCTATTTTCCTGATTTGATAAATCTAATTGACTAAAAGCTTCTAAATTAATGTAGTCTTTTGTAGTTAATGGAAGTTCCTCTTCTTCTACATTGGATAAAGGTCTTAGTGGGATATTTATTCCCACTTCGGAAAAAGTTATGCTATACAATGGCAATATACTCTCACAAAAACTATGTTCTTCTCCATAGTGATCATAACTGATCTGCTTATTTTTAGTGTTAATTTTTACGTTATTGCTAGCCAAAAAATCTAATCCTAAGATACAATTTTCATTAAGATTTTCCATTACATAAAAGTTGTGGTTAATGAAATGATTCTTATTTATTGTTATTTTAAATTCATATTGGCCTAATGATTTGAGCTCTTGTCCTGATACTGTCCTAAATATCGGATCATCGCTGTTTCTTATTTGTTTTAAATTTTTATCACTTATGTTAAAATAAAAGCTAGATGAAATTAAACTTGCTGCTGCACCAGTGTCTACTAAAGCTTTTGTTTCTTTTTCACAAATTCTAATTGGGATACGTATAAGTTTAGGTATTTCCGCCGTAAAGTTAGGTTTTATATGATAGTGATTAATGCTATTAGAATTATAGAGTGAGTGGTTTCCTACATTTGACGTCGTGGTTGACGGTTGATACGTGCCATATCTGTCCAACATTCTCTTGCAATGTGTCCTTTTTTATTGCACTTGTAGCACGTAATGTCACTGTTTTTCGCTGGTTGTGTGTTGTGAAAAGGTTGACCTCGTGGTTGATACTGATCACCAGTCGATTCACGCCATGGCTGATTTTGAGGGTTCCCAAAATTTGAGGGTTGGTAAATATTCCTTCGCGGTGGATACAAATTATTCTGTGGCCGTTGAAATTGTCTTTGGTTTAGTTGCCGTTGGCCATTTTGATGTGGCCCGTATGAATAAGGTGTTTGGCGTTGCGTTGTTGATTCTTGAAAACTTTCCCTTCCCCTCTGGGAGTTATAGTTTTCTCTATATGGGCTGGCTTCTCTGCTTCTGGAAAAACTTGGTTCTCGGCTGCGTGAGTAGCTTGATTCGCGGCTGTTTTGCTGATTATTGTTAAATCGCACTCTCGGATACTGTGGTCTTGAATTGTGTTCCCGTGATTGTGATCTGCGGGGCTCGTATTGGTCAGTTGCTGCTATGACTGCAGTTTTTTCCTGTGATATTTCATTTTTATTAGCACATTCCATCTCCAAAATTTTCTGTCTTAATTTCTCTATTTCGAAATCCTGTTGTTTTCCATGGTGTGCAATGCCGGCAATGACTGCTGTTATTTCTTTGTCGTCATTGTTTTCTTTGTTTTGCAAGATCTGTTCCGAAATAAACAGTTGTTTGCATAGTGCATCGAAGTCGTTGGCATCTTCTGGCATTCGTAGGTAAAGTTCCGTTTTTATTTTTGGTAAGATCCCTTGGATTAAAATTTTAATTTTGGTGGTATCCCGCATCCTTTTTACTTTACTGAAGAGCTGGTCTTCCACAACTGTCTTGTTATGGTCAAGTTTTTCTTCTTTTCCTTCGATTCCGTCGTATAGGTTGTTAAGTCTTGACACGAATGCTCTGCAGTTTTCTTCCGGTTTCTGTTTTAGCTGCAACAATTTTTTCTTTAAGGTGGCTAGATCATAGGCGTCTTGGAATCTTGCTATGATTGCTGATCGCCAGTCGTCGTATTCAAGTTCTTCTCCTTGCTCCGATACGTATTCTTCGTGCCAATCCAGAGCTTCACCTTTAAGTCTGTCTGAAAAGAAACGTAATTTCTGGGTGTCGTCCCAATTGTTGTTTCTTGCTACGTGCTCAGCTGTTTTAAGCCACTCCGTTATCATTTTGTCTGTGCTTTTTCCTTTGTATGGAGGGATGGATTTTTTATCTTCTCGAGAGAACAGTTCCCCCAATACTTTTACTATTGGCTGAGTAAAGGTTTTGATCATGTCTATTTCTTCTGCGGTAGGGGTTTTTTCTGTTGATTTTCCTATTGGGTTGTGTCTCAGAAGTCTCAGCTTCCTCGGAAGTTTCGTGGTCAAGTCCCATGATTTTAAAATTTGGTTTCTCTTTGTTAAAAAGCTCGTTCTGTTTCTGCAATAATTCTATTGTTTTATTCTGGGACTCTAGTTGTTTTTTTAGAGTTTCAATAGTTTGCTGTTGTTTTAAAACGTGTTCGGTATCTAATTCGAAATGTAATGATTTGTCGTTTATTTCGCTTAGTGATGTTAGGTCATTGATTTGTTCTATTAGTTTTGAAACTTCTCCTGTATGTTCTTCTGTTCTAGAATTGTCTGCGCTTTCTGCTTCGATGTAAAAAGCTTCTTTTTGCTTATACTCCACTAGACGTTCCTCAAGGCGTTGTATCTTGCTCTCCTGAGTTGAAATTAGTGTTTCTTTATCTCTTATTTGTCTTTCGAGGTTTCTATTCCTTGCGGCTAATTCTAGTTGTCCTTTGTGTAGACAGCTTCTTTCTCCCTTTGTTGTTTCCAGAGAGTTTTTCAATTCTCTTACCTCCTTTTCTAATTCGTCGCTTCTTTCTTTCTGCGCCTTTTCGTGTTTTTTAACGGTATTATAACTTTCTAGGAGTAACTTGTTTTCGTTTTGAAGTTTGTTTATATTTTCTTGACCTTCGGTTTCTACGTGTGCTGTGGTTTCTTCCTTCTTTTTCAATAGTTTTTTAAGATATTCTTCGTTTTCTGTGTTTTTTCGAAGTATTTGTTCTAATTCACTGATTCGTTGATAAGTTTTTTCTAGTGAATTCTTTAAGAATTCGTTACTTTCTATTATTTTTTCGGTCGATTGATTGGGGTTCTTTTCTTTTTTTGCAATTTGTTTTTGTAAGTTAAAGTTTTCTAAACGGATTTCTTCTGTTCGTTTTTTCTCTGCGACTTGTTGCGCAAGTGCTTCTTCTTGGAGAACGGTGTTTACTTTGATCAAGAATTCTTTCTCTTTACCGTTAACAGTTTTTAACTGTTGTAAAAAGAGTGTCTACGTTACTAAATTCTCCTCCGAGTGACTGAATCTGATCTCTTATAGTTTTTGTTGTTTTACTTATTGTCTCGTGAGTGATTTCGTCTGGCGTATTTAAAGTTTCTTTTAATATTGAGTACGCAAATTGGTATAAGGCGTTATGCGCCGCTGTATTTGCCTCTTTTTTTCTAGCTTCCAATTCTTTTATCGTGGTTGTTGTTGAAGTTGTTTGATAACTTTTTGATTTTTCCTTAGTATACTTGTATTCTAATTCAACTAATTCTTTCCAGCTGAGAATAAATGCGGCTCTTGGGGTTTTGATTTCAGAGTCAGGATTTGTTATATCATGGGTTTTCAAATTTGGGTTTAGTGATGGTGAAGTTTCGTTAGTTAAGTCTGGGTAAATGGAGTCGGTCCTGAGAGTAGTGTGTGGTAAAAAAGATTTCTGCATTCGCTTACCGTGATGGATTTTGTTGACCGACGCAAGTAGAAGAGAGAAGAAGTAAAAAAAAAATTATTAGTACTTTATCCTCCTGATTCAATTATATTGTCTACTGTGTCGAAGTCTCTTATACCGGTGACAGAATCTTTTATTTCAATTTCAAGTCTCGTTGGGACCTCCAATTGTAAGATTTGCCAGGCGTGTATTTATTAGACTTCTACAATAGCAATACAATCAAACCAAGAAGCATGGCACTACTCTACTCTGAATATTGTTGCGAATAACACGGCTTTTATACAGAATTGCAAGTGGCACATTGGGTGTGGCTTAGATAGCGGTGGCGCGCGGTCACTTGGTCATGTGGGCGTTGCCTTTGTGTACACCTTGCGTACACTCAATGTCCGTGCAGATTTGCCATCTTCTGTAAAGCGTAAATATTGCAGTTGGCTCGTTACACTGTTATACCATGAATTTTGACTTCTATATGTAAACAGCATCAAATATACTTGTATTTAATGTGAATACCCTGTTATACCATGAGTTTTTACTTCTATATGTAAACAGAATCAAATACACTTGTATTCAATGTTAATACACTGTTATACCATGAGTTTTTACTTCTATATGTAAACAGCATCAAATATACTTGTATTCAATGTGAATACACTGTTATACCATGAGTTTTTACTTCTATATGTAAACTGCATGAATTATTCTTGTATTCAATGTGAATACACTGTTATACCACGGTCTACCAGGAGAGGTACCCAAACGCCGTATCCCTTTCGTCAGCCAGAATAATCAAGGGACTTAGAAGCTTCCACAAAATGCCGCTTGGAACGCGGGCGTAGCTTGGTCCCAAGCTGTGTGTAAAGCGTCTGTCATTGCGTGGTGTTCTGTGGGTCTGTCTTACAGATCTTGTTATGCGTTTTGAATTTTTAACTGATTTCACACCTTTAATGCCTTTAATTTAAATTTTCTTGTATTTCAAAATGGTGAAGTGCTTTGTGACGGGTTGCTCTATAGGATTTCTCAGATGTAAAGAAAAAATTACAAAATTTCGTGCTCCCAGAGACGAAAAACAATTTATTCTATGGCAGAAAGCTATTCCAAGAAGTGACAGAAAGCTGACCAAACAGGACTATGTGTGTGCAAGAAGCACTTTAAAGATAAAGATTTAACCAAAGAGAGAACCATTCTCAATGAGGTATTTCCTCTGAAGATTTGGAAGTTGGCAGCTGAAGCCATTCCTACGCTAAATCTATGTAATTGCAGTATGTCTATAATTTTGTATCTTAAATAATCATTCATCTGTTTCACTTTTTTAGGGGGTGACAACGATAAAGTAAAAAAGAAAATGAAGAAGAATAGTAAACGGAATGTTGATCCTGAAAAATGGCAAAATGAGCTTGATTTTCCCAACAGTCCTGAGCCCATTAAAGAGCCAGACAGTCAAGAAACTCTGGAATCGAACATCACACCTGAGTTTGCAGCTGATGTTGAGATGCTGGATCCTCTAGAATATGTTGATGAGCCCATCGTAGAAGCAGTCAACAACCTTATTTGTGATCCCACAAGAGCAAAGCCCAGGAAGGGAGCTACATCAGAGATTCATTTGAAAAGGTTATTGAAAAAGCATCCCATTTTACCATCTACTCAATCTGTTGCCCTGCCCACAAAAATCCCTTGTCCCTAGTCTTGTATATGAATATGTAGTCATTCGTTTTCGATTCCAAGCAAAGTGGAAGAAGAACGAGGAAGTGTCGAAGATAACCAGTCAACGACATCAGTCAAGAAAATTATCGAAATTGTGAATTATTCTAGTCGAAATCGAAATGCTGCCTGCGTATGTCTTTATTTACGACATTATTTTCTTTAATTGTCAAACATATTTCCTAAATGTGATATTGTAACCTTTTACAAGTTTTTTTAACTTTCAATAAAAACCCAGTTATAATTGCAAAAAAATTGAGAAATGTATTTCAAACCATATCATATGTTTCGAAATTCAATTGATCGTAGTTCGTATACCCGCCAAGCTTTGGAGAGTTGGGACCAAGCTACGCCCGCGATCCTAGCGGCAAATTAGGGAAGCTTCTGAGTCCCTTGATTAGTCTGCTGCCATGGCGTTTGGGTACCTCTCCTGGTAGACCGTGGTTATACCATGAGTTTTTACTTCTATATGTAAACTGCATCAAATATACTTGTATTCAATGTGAATACACTGTTATACCATGAGTTTTTACTTCTATATGTAAACAGCATCAAATATACTTGTCTTCAATGTGAATACATTGTTATACCATGAGGTTTTACTTCTATATGTAAACTGCATAGAATATAATTGTATTCAATGTGAATACACTGTTATACCATGAGTTTTTACTTCTATATGTATACGGCATCAAATATACTTGTATTCAATGTGAATACACTGTTATACCATGAGTTTTTACTTCTATATGTAAACTGCATGAATTATTCTTGTATTCAATAAGAATACACTGTTATACCATGGGTTTTTACTTCTATATGTATACTGCATCAAATATACTTGTATTCAATGTGAATACACTGTTATACCATGAAGTTTTACTTCTATATGTAAACAGCATCAAATATACTTGTATTCAATGTGAATACACTGTTATACCATGAGTTTTTACTTCTATATGTAAACAGCATCAAATATCACTTGTATTCAATGTGAATACACTGTTATACCATGAGTTTTTACTTATATATGTAAACAGCATCAATTATACTTGTATTCAATGTGAATACACTGTTATACCATGAATTTTTACTTCTATATGTAAACAGCATCAAATATACTTGTATTCAATGTGAATACACTGTTATACCATGAGTTTTTACTTCTATATGTAAACTGCATGGAATATACTTGTATTCAATGTGAATACACTGTTATACCATGAGTTTTTACTTCTATATGTAAACAGCATCAAATATACTTGTATTCAATGTGAATACACTGTTATACCATGAGTTTTTACTTCTATCTGTAAACAACATCAAATATACTTGTATTCAATGTGAATACACTGTTATACCATGATTTTTTACTTCTATTTGTAAACTGCATCAAATATACTTGTATTCAATGTGAATACACTGTTATGCCATGAGTTTTTACTTCTATATGTAAACAGCATCAAATATACTTTTTCGTATTCAATGTGAATACACTGTTATACCATGAGTTTTTACTTCTATATGTAAACAGCATCAAATATACTTGTATTCAATGTTGAATGTGAATACACTGTTATACCATGATTTTTTTACTTCTATATGTAAACTGCATCAAATATACTTGTATTCAATGTGAATACACTGTTATACCATGAGTTTTTACTTCTATATGTAAACAGCATCAAATATACTTGTATTCAATGTGAATACACTGTTATACCATGAGTTTTTAGTTCTATATGTAAACAATCAAATATACTTGTATTCAATGTGAATACACTGTTATACCATGAGTTTTTACTTCTAAATGTATTCAATGTGAATACATATTTTCACTGTTAATACCCTGTTATACCATGTTTTTACTTCTATATACTATATATACTTGTATTCAATGAATGCACTGTTATACCATGAGTTTTTACTTCTATATGTAAACATCAAATATACTTGTATTCAATGTGAATACACTGTTATACCATGAGTTTTTACTTCTATATGTAAACAGCATCAAATATACTTGTATTCAATGTGAATACACTGTTATACCATGAGTTTTTACTTCTATATGTAAACTGCATGGAATATACTTGTATTCAATGTGAATACACTGTTATACCATGAGTTTTTACTTCTATATGTAAACTGCATCAAATATACTTGTATTCAATGTGAATACACTGTTATACCATGAGTTTTTACTTCTATATGTAAACAGCATCAAATATACTTGTATTCAATGTGAATACACTGTTATACCATGAGTTTTTACTTCTATATGTAAACTGCATCAAATATACTTGTATTCAATGTGAATACACTGTTATACCATGAGTTTTTACTTCTATATGTAAACTGACATGGAATATACTTGTATTCAATGTGAATACACTGTTATACCATGAGTTTTTACTTCTATATGTAAACAGCATCAAATATACTTGTATTCAATGTGAATACACTGTTATACCATGAGTTTTTACTTCTATATGTAAACTGCATCAAATATACTTGTATTCAATGTGAATACACTGTTATACCATGAGTTTTTACTTCTATATGTAAACGCAATCAGAATATACTTGTATTCAATGTGAATACACTGTTATACCATGAGTTTTTACTTCTATATGTAAACTGCATCAAATATACTTGTATTCAATGTGAATACACTGTTATACCATGAGTTTTTACTTCTATATAGTAAACAGCATCAAATATACTTGTATTCAATGTGAATACACTGTTATACCATGAGTTTTTACTTCTATATGTAAACAGCATCAAATATACTTGTATTCAATGTGAATACACTGTTATACCATGAGTTTTTACTTCTATATGTAAACTGCATGGAATATACTTGTATTCAATGTGAATACACTGTTATACCATGAGTTTTTACTTCTCTATGTAAACTGCATCAAATATACTTGTATTCAATGTGAATACACTGTTATACCATGAGTTTTTACTTCTATATGTAAACAGCATCAAATATACTTGTATTCAATGTGAATACACTGTTATACCATGAGTTTTTACTTCTATATGTAAACTGCATGGAATATACTTGTATTCAATGTGAATACACTGTTATACCATGAGTTTTTACTTCTATATGTAAACTGCATGAAATATACTTGTATTCAATGTGAATACACTGTTATACCATGAGTTTTTACTTCTATATGTAAACTGCATGGAAATATACTTGTATTCAATGTGAATACACTGTTATACCATGAGTTTTTACTTCTATATGTAAACTGCATCAAATATACTTGTATTCAATGTGAATACACTGTTATACCATGAGTTTTTACTTCTATATGTAAACAGCATCAAATATACTTGTATTCAATGTGAATACACTGTTATACCATGAGTTTTTACTTCTATATGTAAACTGCATCGAATATACTTGTATTCAATGTGAATACACTGTTATACCATGAGTTTTTACTTCTATATGTAAACTGCATCGAATATACTTGTATTCAATGTGAATACACTGTTATACCATGAGTTTTTACTTCTATATGTAAACAGCATCAAATATACTTGTATTCAATGTGAATACACTGTTATACCATGAGTTTTTACTTCTATATGTAAACTGCATGGAATATACTTGTATTCAATGTGAATACACTGTTATACCATGAGTTTTTACTTCTATATGTAAACTGCATCAAATATACTTGTATTCAATGTGAATACACTGTTATACCATGAGTTTTTACTTCTATATGTAAACTGCATGGAATATACTTGTATTCAATGTGAATACACTGTTATACCATGAGTTTTTACTTCTATATGTAAACTGCATCAAATATACTTGTATTCAATGTGAATACACTGTTATACCATGAGTTTTTACTTCTATATGTAAACAGCATCAAATATACTTGTATTCAATGTGAATACACTGTTATACCATGAGTTTTTACTTCTATATGTAAACTGCATGGAATATATACTTGTATTCAATGTGAATACACTGTTATACCATGAGTTTTTACTTCTATATGTAAACTGCATCAAATATACTTGTATTCAATGTGAATACACTGTTATACCATGAGTTTTTACTTCTATATGTAAACTGCATCAAATATACTTGTATTCAATGTGAATACACTGTTATACCATGAGTTTTTACTTCTATATGTAAACTGCATCAAATATACTTGTATTCAATGTGAATACACTGTTATACCATGAGTTTTTACTTCTATATGTAAACAGCATCAAATATACTTGTATTCAATGTGAATACACTGTTATACCATGAGTTTTTACTTCTATATGTAAACTGCATGAAATATACTTGTATTCAATGTGAATACACTGTTATACCATGAGTTTTTACTTCTATATGTAAACTGCATGGAATATACTTGTATTCAATGTGAATACACTGTTATACCATGAGTTTTTACTTCTATATGTAAACTGCATCAAATATACTTGTATTCAATGTGAATACACTGTTATACCATGAGTTTTTACTTCTATATGTAAACTGCATCAAATATACTTGTATTCAATGTGAATACACTGTTATACCATGAGTTTTTACTTCTATATGTAAACTGCATCAAATATACTTGTATTCAATGTGAATACACTGTTATACCATGAGTTTTTACTTCTATATGTAAACAGCATGGAATATACTTGTATTCAATGTGAATACACTGTTATACCATGAGTTTTTACTTCTATATGTAAACTGCATCAAATATACTTGTATTCAATGTGAATACACTGTTATACCATGAGTTTTTACTTCTATATGTAAACTGCATCAAATATACTTGTATTCAATGTGAATACACTGTTATACCATGAGTTTTTACTTCTATATGTAAACAGCATCAAATATACTTGTATTCAATGTGAATACACTGTTATACCATGAGTTTTTACTTCTATATGTAAACAGCATCAAATATACTTGTATTCAATGTGAATACACTGTTATACCATGAGTTTTTACTTCTATATGTAAACTGCATGGAATATACTTGTATTCAATGTGAATACACTGTTATACCATGAGTTTTTACTTCTATATGTAAACTGCATCAAATATACTTGTATTCAATGTGAATACACTGTTATACCATGAGTTTTTACTTCTATATGTAAACTGCATGGCAAATATACTTGTATTCAATGTGAATACACTGTTATACCATGAGTTTTTACTTCTATATGTAAACTGCATGGAATATACTTGTATTCAATGTGAATACACTGTTATACCATGAGTTTTTACTTCTATATGTAAACTGCATGGAATATACTTGTATTCAATGTGAATACACTGTTATACCATGAGTTTTTACTTCTATATGTAAACAGCATCAAATATACTTGTATTCAATGTGAATACACTGTTATACCATGAGTTTTTACTTCTATATGTAAACTGCATGGAATATACTTGTATTCAATGTGAATACACTGTTATACCATGAGTTTTTACTTCTATATGTAAACAGCATCAAATATACTTGTATTCAATGTGAATACACTGTTATACCATGAGTTTTTACTTCTATATGTAAACTGCATGGAATATACTTGTATTCAATGTGAATACACTGTTATACCATGAGGTTTTACTTCTATATGTAAACTGCATGAAATATACTTGTATTCAATGTGAATACACTGTTATACCATGAGTTTTTACTTCTATATGTAAACAGCATCAAATATACTTGTATTCAATGTGAATACACTGTTATACCATGAGTTTTTACTTCTATATGTAAACTGCATGGAATATACTTGTATTCAATGTGAGATTTATTAGGTAACATGAATACACTTATTTATACCATGAGTTTTTACTTCTATATGTTAAACTGCATGAAATATACTTGTATTCAATGTGAATACACTGTTATACCATGAGTTTTTACTTCTATATGTAAACTGCATCAAATATACTTGTATTCAATGTGAATACACTGTTATACCATGAGTTTTTACTTCTATATGTAAACTGCATGGAATATACTTGTATTCAATGTGAATACACTGTTATACCATGAGTTTTTACTTCTATATGTAAACTGCATGGAATATACTTGTATTCAATGTGAATACACTGTTATACCATGAGTTTTTACTTCTATATGTAAACTGCATCGAATATATACTTGTATTCAATGTGAATACACTGTTATACCATGAGTTTTTACTTCTATATATGTAAACTGCATCAAATATACTTGTATTCAATGTGAATACACTGTTATACCATGAGTTTTTACTTCTATATGTAAACTGCATCAAATATACTTGTATTCAATGTGAATACACTGTTATACCATGAGTTTTTACTTCTATATGTAAACTGCATCGAATATATACTTGTATTCAATGTGAATACACTGTTATACCATGAGTTTTTACTTCTATATGTAAACTGCATCAAATATACTTGTATTCAATGTGAGATACACTGTTATACCATGAGTTTTTACTTCTATATGTAAACTGCATGGAATATGCTTATATTCAATGTGAATACACTGTTATACCATGAGTTTTTACTTCTATATGTAAACTGCATGAAATATACTTGTATTCAATGTGAATACACTGTTATACCATGAGTTTTTACTTCTATATGTAAACTGCATGGAATATACTTGTATTCAATGTGAATACACTGTTATACCATGAGTTTTTACTTCTATATGTAAACGCTTCATGGAATATACTTGTATTCAATGTGAATACACTGTTATACCATGAGGTTTTACTTCTATATGTAAACTGCATCGAATATACTTGTATTCAATGTGAATACACTGTTATACCATGAGTTTTTACTTCTATATGTAAACTGTCATGGAATATACTTGTATTCAATGTGAATACACTGTTATACCATGAGTTTTTACTTCTATATGTAAACTGCATCAAATATACTTGTATTCAATGTGAATACACTGTTATACCATGAGTTTTTACTTCTATATGTAAACTGCATCAAATATACTTGTATTCAATGTGAATACACTGTTATACCATGAGTTTTTACTTCTTATATGTAAACAGCATCAAATATACTTGTATTCAATGTGAATACACTGTTATACCATGAGTTTTTACTTCTATATGTAAACTGCATCAAATATACTTGTATTCAATGTGAATACACTGTTATACCATGAGTTTTTACTTCTATATGTAAACTGCATGGAATATACTTGTATTCAATGTGAATACACTGTTATACCATGAGTTTTTACTTCTATATAAAACTGACATGGAATACTACTTGTATTCAATGTGAATACACTGTTATACCATGAGTTTTTACTTCTATATTAAACAGCATCGAATATACTTGTATTCAATTGAATACACTGTTATACCATGAGTTTTTACTAATCAAATATACATTGTATTGAATACACTGTTATACCATGAGTTTTTACTTCTATATGTAAACTGCATCGAATATACTTGTATTCAATGTGAATACACTGTTATACCATGAGTTTTTACTTCTATATGTAAAAACAGCATCAAATATACTTGTATTCAATGTGAATACACTGTTACTACCATGAGTTTTTACTTCTATATGTAAACATGCATGGAATATACTTGTATTCAATGTGAATACACTGTTATACCATGAGTTTTTACTTCTATATGTAAACAGCATCAAATATACTTGTATTCAATGTGAATACACTGTTATACCATGAGTTTTTACTTCTATATGTAAACTGCATGGAATATACTTGTATTCAATGTGAATACACTGTTATACCATGAGTTTTTACTTCTATATGTAAACTGCATGGAATATACTTGTATTCAATGTGAATACACTGTTTTCAATGTGAATACACTGTTATACCATGAGTTTTTACTTCTATATGTAAACAGCATCAAATATACTTGTATTCAATGTGAATACACTGTTATACCATGAGTTTTTACTTCTATATGTAAACAGCATCAAATATACTTGTATTCAATGTGAATACACTGTTATACCATGAGGTTTTACTTCTATATGTAAACTGCATGAAATATACTTGTATTCAATGTGAATACACTGTTATACCATGAGTTTTTACTTCTATATGTAAACTGCATCGAATATACTTGTATTCAATGTGAATACACTGTTATACCATGAGTTTTTTACTTCTATATGTAAACTGCATGAAATATACTTGTATTCAATGTGAATACACTGTTATACCATGAGTTTTTACTTCTATATATAAACGCATGAAATATACTTGTATTCAATGTGAATACACTGTTATACCATGAGTTTTTACTTCTATATGTAAACAGCATCAAATATACTTGTATTCAATGTGAATACACTGTTATACCATGGTTTTACTTCTATATGTAAACTGCATCGAATATACTTGTATTCAATGTGAATACACTGTTATACCATGAGTTTTTACTTCTATGTATATGTAAACTGCATCGAAATATACTTGTATTCAATGTGAATACACTGTTATACCATGAGTTTTTACTTCTATATGTGAAAACAGCATCAAATATACTTGTATTCAATGTGAATACACTGTTATACCATGAGTTTTTACTTCTATATGTAAACTGCATGGAATATACTTGTATTCAATGTGAATACACTGTTATACCATGAGTTTTTACTTCTATATGTAAACTGCATGGAATATACTTGTATTCAATGTGAATACACTGTTATACCATGAGTTTTTACTTCTATATGTAAACTGCATGGAATATACTTGTATTCAATGTGAATACACTGTTATACCATGAGTTTTTACTTCTATATGTAAACTGCATGGAATATACTTGTATTCAATGTGAATACACTGTTATACCATGAGTTTTTACTTCTATATGTAAACTGCATGGAATATACTTGTATTCAATGTGAATACACTGTTATACCATGAGTTTTTACTTCTATATGTATAACTGCATCAAATATACTTGTATTCAATGTGAATACACTGTTATACCATGAGTTTTTACTTCTATATGTAAAAGCCTGCAAATATACTTGTATTCAATGTGAATACACTGTTATACCATGAGTTTTTACTTCTCTATGTAAACTGCATGGAAAATATACTTGTATTCAATGTGAATACACTGTTATACCATGAGTTTTTACTTCTATATGTAAACTGCATGGAATATACTTGTATTCAATGTGAATACACTGTTATACCATGAGTTTTTACTTCTATATGTAAACTGCATGGAATATACTTGTATTCAATGTGAATACACTGTTATACCATGAGTTTTTACTTCTATATGTAAACTGCATCGAATATACTTGTATTCAATGTGAATACACTGTTATACCATGAGTTTTTACTTCTATATGTAAACTGCATGAAATATACTTGTATTCAATGTGAATACACTGTTATACCATGAGTTTTTACTTCTATATGTAAACTGCATGGAATATACTTGTATTCAATGTGAATACACTGTTATACCATGAGTTTTTACTTCTATATGTAAACTGCATCGAATATACTTGTATTCAATGTGAATACACTGTTATACCATAGTTTTTACTTCTATATGTAAACTGCATCAAATATACCTTGTTATTCAATGTGAATACACTGTTATACCATGAGTTTTTACTTCTATATGTAAACTGCATCAAATATACTTGTATTCAATGTGAATACACTGTTATACCATGAGTTTTTACTTCTATATGTAAACTGCATCGAATATACTTGTATTCAATGTGAATACACTTGTTATACCATGAGTTTTTACTTCTATATGTAAACTGCATCAAATATACTTGTATTCAATGTGAATACACTGTTATACCATGAGTTTTTACTTCTATATGTAAACTGCATCAAATATACTTGTATTCAATGTGAATACACTGTTATACCATGAGTTTTTACTTCTATATGTAAACTGCATGGAATATACTTGTATTCAATGTGAATACACTGTTATTACCATGAGTTTTTACTTCTATATGTAAACTGCATGGAATATACTTGTATTCAATGTGAATACACTGTTATACCATGAGTTTTTTACTTCTATATGTAAACTGCACTGAAATATACTTGTATTCAATGTGAATACACTGTTATACCATGAGTTTTTACTTCTATATGTAAACAGCATCAAATATACTTGTATTCAATGTGAATACACTGTTATACCATGAGTTTTTACTTCTATATGTAAACTGGCATGGAATATACTTGTATTCAATGTGAATACACTGTTATACCATGAGTTTTTACTTCTATATGTAAACTGCATCAAATATACTTGTATTCAATGTGAATACACTGTTATACCATGAGTTTTTACTTCTATATGTAAACAGCATCAAATATACTTGTATTCAATGTGAATACACTGTTATACCATGAGTTTTTACTTCTATATGTAAACAGGCATGGAATATACTTGTTATTCAATGTGAATACACTGTTATACCATGAGTTTTTACTTCTATATGTAAACTCGCATGGAATATACTTGTATTCAATGTGAATACACTGTTATACCATGAGTTTTTACTTCTATATGTAAACAGCATCAAATATACTTGTATTCAATGTGAATACACTGTTATACCATGAGTTTTTACTTCTATATGTAGAACTGCATGGAATATACTTGTATTCAATGTGAATACACTGTTATACCATGAGTTTTTACTTCTATATGTAAACTGCATCGAATATACTTGTATTCAATGTGAATACACTGTTATACCATGAGTTTTTACTTCTATATGTAAACTGCATGAAATATACTTGTATTCAATGTGAATACACTGTTATACCATGAGTTTTTACTTCTATATGTAAACTGCATCAAATATACTTGTATTCAATGTGAATACACTGTTATACCATGAGTTTTTACTTCTATATGTAAACTGCATCAAATATACTTGTATTCAATGTGAATACACTGTTATACCATGAGTTTTTACTTCTATATGTAAACTGCATCAAATATACTTGTATTCAATGTGAATACACTGTTATACCATGAGTTTTTACTTCTATATGTAAACTGCATGAAATATACTTGTATTCAATGTGAATACACTGTTATACCATGAGTTTTTACTTCTATATGTAAACTGCATCAAATATACTTGTATTCAATGTGAATACACTGTTATACCATGAGTTTTTACTTCTATATGTAAACTGCATCGAATATATATACTTGTATTCAATGTGAATACACTGTTATACCATGAGTTTTTACTTCTATATGTAAACAGCATCAAATATACTTGTATTCAATGTGAATACACTGTTATACCATGAGTTTTTACTTCTATATGTAAACTGCATCAAATATACTTGTATTCAATGTGAATACACTGTTATACCTATGAGTTTTTACTTCTAAATATGTAAACTGCATGGAATATACTTGTATTCAATGTGAATACACTGTTATACCATGAGTTTTTACTTCTATATGTAAACTGCATGGAATATACTTGTATTCAATGTGAATACACTGTTATACCATGAGTTTTTACTTCTATATGTAAACAGCATCAAATATACTTGTATTCAATGTGAATACACTGTTATACCATGAGTTTTTACTTCTATATGTAAACTGCATGGAATATACTTGTATTCAATGTGAATACACTGTTATACCATGAGTTTTTACTTCTATATGTAAACTGCATCGAAAATATACTTGTATTCAATGTGAATACACTGTTATACCATGAGTTTTTACTTCTATATGTAAACTGCATGAAATATACTTGTATTCAATGTGAATACACTGTTATACCATGAGTTTTACTTCCTTCTATATGTAAACAGCATCAAATATACTTGTATTCAATGTGAATACACTGTTATACCATGAGTTTTTACTTCTATGTAAACTGCATGAAATATACTTGTATTTCAATGTGAATACACTGTTATACCATGCAGTTTTTACTTCTATATGTAAGCTCATCAAATATACTTGTATT